>NW_010398361.1:45677-54759 GCF_000710305.1 Buceros rhinoceros silvestris
AGCAGGAAAGCCCTTGTTTATTTTGCTCTATCTACAACTACATGCCAAAGGTAGAAAATTGTGGTAATAGATAGTTTTCCATTCTAGTACACGCTACTTCCATCACTGCAAAGGCCAGAAAAGTTCATATGGGAAATACAGGGAAAGTTTTAGCTAGAACTATCTGTTGATGACAATGATGGATTTTTAACCAACCGTTGTTTTTTAAATCAAGATGTGGTCCAGGTTCAGGCAGTTATTTTTTGGCAAAATATCATGGCAAAAGCCTGTCAGGAGGTCTGATTACGCGATTGGAGTAATTTCTTTGCTCTCTGTAAGCTCAGAATTTATGAAGACAACACAATATGAAAAGGCAAGTCAGCAGCAAATGACAATGAAGTATTTGGTTTTAGCTTTTTCTGAGGACCTACAGAACCTGTTACTGGTCTGAACAAGACATAGAGAGAACATTCTGTCTAGCTGGGGATAAATATGCTAGCCTCAACAACTGTATGAGATTATGGACAGAAAAGAACCTTAAATCCAAAAGAGCAACTAGAAAACAGTTCTTCCAGAACAGTTTGCTATTTAGGCGCCCAGAGCTGAGGTGATGAAGTATCAGTCCTCTAGGAAGTTTTCTGTAACCTGAATATTCTTCTTGTGTTGAATTGCCTTTATCAGTCACCAGTATTTCAGTAGATTTCACAGTATTGAAAATACAGCAAAGGGCAAGAAATTCTTTCTTTAGTTGTCTCTCATCTAGCCTGTCTACAACAGACTTACTGTCTGGGCTCCACTGCGGTCTTGGAGAGCTATTCAGTAGAGTTAATGGAGTTTAAAGAACAATTCATCTGACCAAATTTAGGACAAGATGAACTGCTCTCTGGAGGCCATTGACTGTATTGGCTATATCTCCATTGACTATAATGGGACTTACACAATTAATTCAAATATGGACAGATGCATTACATATAATCGAGGCAAGATGAATCTTAACAAGAGCTGTCCATTATGTGGGTAATGAGGAACTGCTGTATCTTAGCAATTCTATACTGTCAGGCCATCTATGCTTGAACAGATTACTGAATACGATGTGTGTGTTAATGTGCATATGTATGCATCCCTGGAAATCAAACTGTGCCCTTGTCTGCTTATACTGATTTACTCAGTTCAGTAGTACAAGGGGTAGCTGGACTTCAGAGTTCAAATTTTTTGAACACTTGACTATCCTATCTTAAACTGGTTGAAAAGGAGAACATCGGATCTTCAGTATTGCCTTAGATCTTAAAACACGCTTATTTATGTGTGACATAATGTAATTATTTTAACATAAATTTGAACCTCAGTAGATGAGAAAAAAATCTAAATATAGAGAAAAAACATATATAAAATAATATGGATGTTTCAGAAAAAAAATATATGCCACAATATTTTAAAGAATTCTAGAAGGGAAAAGTTTCTTGTGAGAACTGTTCTCATAAAATATATGCAAATGTTCACTATGATGAATAAAAGATTATTAAACTCTTTTGTCCCCTGAATCCATGTATAGCTCAACCTTAACTCATTAATAACTTGGTGTTGAAATCAGATCTGTCAGATGGCTTTATAATTTTGAGTCCAAGGAGTGTGGACTAATTTCTTCAGGTGAAATGTTTTCAGCCAGAACATATGAGTAGTAGTCTTCTGTTACCTTTATAGTTTGTTTAACAGGGACCAACATTTTGTCTAAAAATACAGTTATATAGTTCAGTCTAATTCCAATATTTTAACTGATAGGAATACAATTTCTAATGACCAGCTGGGACATTCCATTTTATGCTTCCTATTAGAATCAATAACAAGGAATAATCAATAGGTTTTTCTCAAAAGTTCAGTAATACAGAATAATTGCTTTCTGGAGAATTTCAGGGTTCATGGACGTTTTAAACCAGGCACTGCAATTAAATTATTTTGGTTTCCTTACTGACAATATTTCTCTAAATTTCTTATTTTAAAAATTTCTATTCCTGTCTGGGCAGCAGGATATTGTTTCTCCAAATCTATAGGTCAACCTTCAGTTCATGTATGAGGTGGCAGCAAGGGAATCCTTTGTAGTTCTACATCTGAATATATGAAATTTGCACATGCAGACCATTAGCTATGTTGTTTTGAAAACGGATTCATGTCATTCCGAGCATGTAGTTATCAACAAGCACAACTGCCTTCAGTCGGTATGCAATCAAGAAGCAAAAGGATAAAGAAAGTCCATCTGAGCTTTCAAAACCATAGGTAGGTAAAAAAGGCATATCAAGCTGTTAAAAATGAGCATGATACGTAAATACAGACCTCACCAATTTCTTCTCCTGTGAAGAGAAGAAATTCTTCTCTGTTCTCTCTGTGACAGAAAACACAGTGGAACCAAGTGGGTTACATAGACTATCTCAAGCACTGACATTATGGGAAGAAGTAAATAAAATAAAAAGAAAAGAAAGACAGAAATGGGAGTTTGATTGTCAGGGAGGAGAGAAAAGCTCCCAAAAAAAGCCCTATATGATCTGCAACTACAATTCTGTTATCCCAGACATACTCTCTTCCACCTAAGAGTCTGTCCAAGGACATGAACACTGAAAACAGCTCTAAATGTACGGAAAGGCTGAAGACCTTTCTCTGGATGTCATCCGTGAGCTAAGCCAATGGGCCAGGTATGCTAGGCTATAACCTGAAATTACCTTGTTCATAAAAAGTATGTGTTCCAGTATGACAATAGGGCAGTAGAATATTGCAAGTATGACCACCATAGTGTGTCACATGAGATCTGGGCTTTTAAACAGTATTTGAAAGAGCTGTTTACCAGGAAGCATCTGTTTTGATTCATCAAAATTATATTTTTCATCAATTAGCAAGTTCTCAGAATAATAATGCTCAGAAAGGAGCTTCACAGATTCCCTCCCTTTAGTCCCAGAGACAGCCTTTATCCTGACCTGGACTGAAAACGTATTCATACATACATAACATACATATTCATGTAATATACCTATAACCTCAACATCTCAGTAATAATAAAAGAGAGTTGAAGAAGTGCTTCATTTTATACTTTTTTTTTTATTTGTCTGTCTTTGTGCATATAACAGCACTGTGCTGATCTTCAGTTTCATTCCTCAGGCTTTAAGAGTTACACGAAGTAACCAGAACTGATAGTCAGCAACAGCAGGAAAATGTTTTCAAAGCAGGAGGTACAGAGACTCTTTTTTTTTTTTTTAACTCCATGCTTTTGACCTGTGTCAGTGATCCTGTGGAGCACAGCACAAAACTTCATGAAAGGAAATATTTGTTTTAAAAGGTCCCTGATTCCCAGGATACTGTAGTAGAAAATGCAGGATGGTTTTTTTACAAGCTTCTTCAGAGTGTTAACTGTATTCGGGGTTTAAAGTGCGTAGAATCTATTCTTGGTCTGCACCAGTGGTTTGTGCTGATCTTAAGCAATATACTCATTTTAGTGCCTCACAGATCCTACCTAGAATAATGTTGTTTTCAGCACGGTCACACAGCTTTGGGTCAGCTTAGGATGCAAGCATCCTCTTAGTTTGATGATGTTTCTTTAATGCTAACTACCTTGGCAAGGAGTGATGTGCATTTCTAAATGTTAACTTCCCATACTTGTAAACACCAAAATAATCAATTGCATTTGCAGAACTGCAGATTAGAATAGTGATATTAAATCACAGTAATCCTTCTGCTTTGATATACACCTTCATTACCCAGCAAGAACAATAACCCCAGCTGGGAAAACAGTAACAGTAGATCTTCTGATGCCACAGAGTTCAGCCACAATCTCTAAGTTTTAGCAAAGAGATCAACCCTTAATTCTCTGAAACCAAATTAGAACATAGAATAAACTAGTTTTGTTTCAACTCCCAGCTTCCTGAAATTTTTCTATTTCCTTTATAGAGCTTATAAACTCAGTCTGCCTCTGCCTAAGACCTTTCAGTTCCGTAATCCTCCCTCTTGCTGTATGCTTTGTAACCTCTGAATGCAAATCAAGGAACTTCAACTGGTGATTCTGGCTGGCTGCTAAACAATATTCTCACACTCCTTTTAAAGTCCCCTTGCATTATGCAGAAAATGTTCCCTAATTCACTTATAGCTAGCTTAAACTTCAGAAAAGAGCAAGGTGCAAAGCATTTGAAGCAAGCCCCTTCAGACTAGTATATTTCTGCAAAGATGTTTAGATTTTAATTAATCCATAATAATTTTACACATGGAAAAGAGCCTGGCTCCTCGTCAAGAGGAATCCCACAAGACTTTGTTCATCTAATAGGCCATTTCAGAAACTGTGGACTAAACTTTTCTGGAGGCAAATTCTGCATTCAGTTAACTTTGTTTTCCATCTTTTCTCACCCCTCTGTTGCATTTACTCATGAGTGCCATCCCAAGGGCAACAAAAAAGGCTGATGAACATCAGCAACCTGAGGACACACAGGCCATTCGAGAACAACTCTCAGAAGGCTAGGAACAAGCAACTCTACACAACATTGTAAGATTGGCAATGGTCAGGGGAGTCGACACAGACCTCTGCTTGCCAGATGTGATCTGTTCCAGTCTGAGTTTTCTGCTGCAAGGACTGAATCTTTTGCTCAGCTGTTTATTGGAGTCAGTAATTAGAAAGTTCTTTGCAGACCCTGCAATATATTTTGAGCTTATCTGGATGGTGCTAGAAGATCTCTGCTGAATGGGTCCCCAGAAATTACTTACGACTGTTAGAAAGTAAGTGAAAAAAATAGAGCTGGATACAGATATCATGTTGGGGTTTTTTTCTTCCAGATTCTATAAGAGCTGAAAATTAGGTTTTCTGTTTGAGGAAGGGAATAGTTCAGTCCTTTTCACTCCCAGTGCAAACAATGAAGCAGACAGGTGTTCCTCCCTGGAAGGAAGAAAATCATCAGTTTTCTTGAAAGTTAGAGGAGATCAAAATTATGCCTTCACCATGTAAAACACAACTTTTTTGACAGATATTTACCTACCTAATGAATTTTTATCCCAAAAAATCCATATTGCTTCTAAACAACTAGATTTTAGTAATGATGACAGTCTTTTGGGAAGACTAGCTTGCAGGCTTCTGGCGGCAACTCTTGGGAAAGGAGATGGTGCTACACAGAGTTCTCTTGGACTGGGGTCCCCAAATAATGGGGCCTAGATGAAGCCCCAACATATAGAATAGCAACATAAATCAATAGATTTCTTATAAGACATCAGAAGCTTTCAAGTTTGGGAGCAATTTTCTGAACTCTTCCTCTGGGGAAAGAAAAAGTCCCTGCCTCATTGATCTTTATCAAGGAAAGTTCACCAAGTTTCTTATTCTCAGCCTGCTCTGCAGTGATTGACTGCCTCTCTAGCTCTCTTGGGAGGCAGAGTAGTTAGTTTCCATGAACCTAAATGTCTTCAGAACTACCCCAAACCAGCTGAGAGTAGTCAAAGTGCTCAAAAGTTATAGAAGAGAACTGGTAGGCAAAGGTATCACAGACACATTTACACACTTCTCATACAGATGTAGAGTATGGCCACCTGGATCTCATTCTTTGACAACACCAGACTGAAATAGAATATATTCGTAGAAAATGTGTGGAGACATTTGTATAGTGACTGGTGAACAGAGTACTTTGATCTGTCTCATGCAGTAATTAGGGCACACTAATTATATAGGCTGACATTCCCCACAGGCAACAAGAAAAGAGCTACCATTGTCAACAGTTTACATACATATAAGAGGTCTCTTTTTATAGAACTATTACTTTGTGAAAGGACTAAAAGGATTTGGAAGTAAAAGAGTGCATTTATTTTGTAAGATTAAAGCAAGGCATCCAAATTCAAACACCATCAATTTATGATTTTAAAAATACTAAAAAAAAAAAAAAGACTATCTTGTTTTCCTGTGTTACCAAACAGCTCTTTATGCTTGCTTTTTCCCACTACTTACAAGGCAAAAAAACTTTCTTATGAGTAAAAGTAACAAGAATTGCACTGGTTTTAAACCGGGGAAGGGATGAGGAAGTTACAATACATTCCCTGTGTAAAGTTCTCAAGCGTAGAAATGGAGAGAGTTAATTTTCCTGTGCTGTCAGTAGGCTTCCTTCACCCCACAGTGAAAACTCCAGAACAGAATGGTAAGATGCAAATGACAATGCAAATCGTAATAATGATAGCAAATAAATAAAAAAATAATAATATGTTGAGACATATTCCACCAATCTTTTTTACTTTTTATTTTGCCAGAAGCATTCTACTTTATCCTATTAAAACTAAACAAATAAAAAGCAGCAACATTCTTTATCTGCTTTGAAAATATTATTTAAAAAAATTTATTCCTTTCAGAGATTTTATTAAAATATATAGTTGAATATATTCTGTTTTTAAAAGTGGAAATAATTCTGTGCTTTTAAATTTTTTCTAAAGTAACAAATTGCACGGCACCAGAATGATGCTTACCATTACTGGTTCTGGCCTTAGGGAATGTTACTTTATTACCTTTCCGAACCATACTTCAGAGGAATTAATTAATTGATGCTCTTAGCAGCCTCATCCTGACAAAAACATATGATACTCAAATGTTAAACATGGAAGCTAAGATGAAACTGTCAGGAGAAGGCTGAAAGTGGTTATTAATACGGGTTTTGATAAATATCTTCTCAGGCTCACACTGTGCCTCGTCTACTTTCATCTTGGAAAGTAGTTAATCTGATTGATGAAGATCCTGTTTCAGATTGTCTCCATGCTGAGTTTAATAACTGCACTTTTTTTTTTTTAAATATAAAGTCCCTTATTGCAAGGCAAAAAATCTTTGTACTGGCGTGTTTTGCAATTGCGTAAGAAGCTATCAATGAAACCCTTGGTTTTTGCTCTCTCCATGCTTGAACAGTGTTGCTTAATTACCACACCATCCCATACATGACAGCATCCAGTTCACTTTCTCCTCCCTGTGTGCTTTGCAAAGCTGACTCTGATAAGAGAACTGTCATATGCTGCCAATGTTAAGCCCTTAGGCTTAAAACAGCGAGATCATGATGGCATCCTATCATGCCTCCAGAACAAAGAGTTGACACAACAAGCCTGTTTTGTGTCATTACTAACCTTTCAATGTTAAAAAAGAACAAGTTGGTTTTTTGCTATTATTTAAATTTTTCTCCTATATTTTTAAACATAGACACAGTTATGGTTGCTGAGTTGAATAAAAAGGTGTATCTCTGTCACAGAGTAACATCTGTAGATGAATTACCATACACTATGCAGTTATTCATGTTAGAAAGAGCAAAACTTCAAAATACATAAATATAAATCAGAGAGAAAAGAACTTCAAATATACAGTGTTACTGTACAGACATATTAAAAACAGTCAATGGGGTTTTATTTAATTAATAAATCCACTTTGATTATAAATGTCATTGTGATGTGTCTACAGAACATTCTTCTGTTCGTTTGAACCTTAAATATGTTTTTCATGAATGCCCTGAAGTAGAGTGAAAGGGTATACTGCCATAGCTATTTCTGCAATTAGGGCAATGCAATCTGTTCTCTACCCATTCTGCTACATTAAAATGACTTCCTCAGGCCATCACTTTATCTACCTACCACCTCTCTTTTTTAACCCTACCATCGACTTCCCCTTCTCCATAATATTTAAAGTAAATTATTTCCCTTGTGTCCACCCCTTACAAAACAGATTGCAAATTCAACCCCAGCCTCCTGGTTAGCCCACCCTTTATCACCTTCCTAGTATCACAGAATCACAGAATGGCTGAGGTTAGAAGGGACCTCTGGCGGTCATCTTGTCCAAATCAAGTAGGGCCACCTTGAGTCCAGCTTTTGAATATCTCCAAGGATGGAGACTCTACAGCCTCCCTGAGCAACCTGTACCTGATGCTTAGGACGCTGCCCCTTCTCAAACATCTTCTTTACTGAAATGACTGGAATAACCTGACAATGACCAGATTGCTGCAGTGTGGAGACCACTATTTGCCACACCAACCTGCACCCTCCCACTACCACTCTGAACTCCTCTGACTGACTTGTAGCTATGTAGACCTGGGTAGTGGCAGTTTTATTTTTAGAGAAACAAGGTCCCACAATCAGAGTGCTGAAAATAGAGTATATTTAAAGTCTGCAAGGAAACTCATTAAGATATCTTCTAAGTCACTAATTCTATAGCTAAACCTGGATAACACTGAGGGCTAATATGCAGGTGGAAACCAAACCTACAGCACAATTTGAGGAACAGGTATTTCATTTCATCCACAGTCTAGCCAAGACTACAGCCCTTCAGGAAATTTCAACTGCCTTTCTGTTCCAAAAGCTATGTAAGAGAAAAGTTCTTTTTGTCTGTGTTTTTGTCTGAAAGAACTCTTTATTTCATTTTTTAATTAAAAAAATAAGTGAAAATATTTGTAAGTAATCGTAAAAAACAGCTCCCATTCACTCAAATTTTATTTACATACTGGTACTGTGTAAATATTTTTGAGAAGACAGTAAAAATTATTTCAATAAGAACTACAGTAGCTTAGGGCAGAGTCCCCTGAAGTCTTCTGTCAGCAGTGCAGACAAACTCAGTTTCATTCCTGCAAAACCAAGGGATCTACTCCTTGTTCTAGCAGCTGTTTAGCAGACATCCGAGAGGATAGAGAATCTGCATATGCTGGAGAGAAAGCACCCAAAGAGCTGTATTTGGCATTCCTTGTAGTGGTAAGGAACAGGTAAAGTGACCAATTGAGATCTGCATCTATAAGAGCACAGTTTCCCCACATACCCAAACCCCTTACCGGTGGTACTGCAGAAGCTGATTTGGCTTTACAGGGCTGAAACACTGATAAAGGAAATAGCAAGGACACACAGCATTTTGGTTTTCCCAGTTCTTAGCTGCCCTCGATAACTTGCACTACTGCCTGTAAATGCCATATACACTATGGCATACCAGTGGGAACCTGAGTTTGCTGCTAGTGGAAAGACTGATGATACCCCTATCTCTTTTGAAATGGAGGTAAAACTTCGCACATCCCTCTCACATCCCCCATCTCCAACAGAGCACTAATTAAAACCTAGCACTCCTTTCTCAGAAGGAGGGGAGGGGAGGGGA
>NW_010398362.1:0-14035 GCF_000710305.1 Buceros rhinoceros silvestris
AGTCCTGGCTCATGCTAGATCATGCTCTGGATCCTTGAGCATGTTTAGTGGAAAAAATAAGGCATGCAGTTTCTAGAGGACAAGTGCAAAGCATTTGAAAAGTAGATATATCTTCAATGATAGTGATGGTAAAACTTGATAAATTGCCCAGTTTAGAGGGTCATGGACTAGCTTGTAATAAAATTTTTAAAAATAAAGAATTTTCACTAAAAGTGGTTCTGAAGAAACAATGTAACTAAATATGCAAATACTAAGACACATGTTTATTTGAAACTAATTATTTGAGAATAATTCCTTCGCCTTTGGTAGATGAGCTTTTCCTTATTTTGTATATTAAGACTCCGTCAAAAGAATGAGTCCCACTTCCTTTTGCTCTCCAGAATTGGTTCCTTCTAAAAAGAGAAAAGAATGTAAAGCTGTCGTTTCTGAGATGCAACCTTCCAGTTCCATGACTCCAAAATATCACAAAGACCTGTCTCCTATGGGCAACCAATATTGGACAAGAGAAAATGCAATAAAATACCAAAACAATTTTGAAAACTTGATTTCTAACATATAGTAAGGCATACAACTGTTTAAAAAATGCAATTAATGATAAAATAATTCAGTTTAGTGTTAAGGTATAATTGTAACAAGTGCAGGTGAACGGTTGGACCCGATAACCTTAAAGGTCTCTTCCAACCAGATGATTCCATGATTCTGTTTATTCCTGCAGTGCTAACTTCTTTGCATTTTGAGTATTTCCATTCAATCGAGGTTTGAAAATATCTTCACAGTGTCTAAATTTCTAGATTTGGTTAAATCAGATGCATTGTTTTATCTCATTTATAAAAAGAGGGAGACTGTTATAAGCAACAGTATTTTGCAACTTTTTACATCCATTTTAAAAGGGAATATATATTAGCATGTTACCAAGGTATCTGCATTTCACATATGACACCTGTTAGTAAAATTAATCTGAGGATCCAAATTCTTCAGTGACTGTAATTAGACTAATGCTGAATTTTGGACTACCTTGCAATCATCATTAGCTATATTCATAAACTGATGATTCAATCTGAGATCAAATTCCCTCTCACAACAGGGCAGGTGTCCTATAGGCATAGCTGGACACCACTGAGATTTCTGTAATGTCTACCCTCTAGAGAGGAAGAGCTGATTTTCTGAGCTCTCATCTAGGGGTGGAGCTCTGACTTCTGACCAGGAACAGATTTCCATACGAGAGCATAGTAGTATTTAACCAGCATACTACTGATCCCTTTCCCATGAACCCTTGCCCTCACTGCAGGAACAATTCAGTCGCTCATGACATATCTACTGACCTGCTGCAGCTGACAGCCTGGTAAATTAAAAAAACCCAGCACTTATTTTCTCCTAGTACTTCAGCCTGCAGGTTGCAGCAATTCAGCAGCTGTTACAGAATAAGCTGACCCATCCTAAGATCACAGGTGAGAACTGCTGAGGCCACACAAAAGTTTGCTTTTTTTGATCAATCACACCCACTGTAGTCTCAACTTGTATGCAAAGTATTTTAAAAACTTGAACAGTGAATAATAACAATATTAAACATTAATGTCAACAAGTTTACTACTTTAATAATCTACTGTAGACTATCGAATTAATCTACAGTTACACAGAATTTCTTCCACATAAAATGCATGAGTAAAGCAGAAAATCCCAGCTCATCTCAAAGTCCAAGTGAGCTCCGCAAAGCTGTCTTTGAAAAAAAAAAAAAAATCCTTTTATTTATGAACCAAGAATGTGAGATCACTGATTTCAGGTTCTATTTTTAAAAGAAAGTAATCCACTTAATTTAACTTACAGCACATTTGTTCCACTATAATGACAGTGAAAGAAAGATTTGCATACTTAGTGTTTACAAATATATCTCAACGCATTAATGCTACTGTTGACAGAACAAGAGTAATTTTCTTGAATTAATTTGTCAGATTGTAATGTCATGAAGAAACTCACTATAAAGGGAGTAGTCATTTAACTTTACTAGAATATCTAAACTCAACTCTTCTTATACAGACCAGCATGTAATATGAAGGCTATCTTTTATCAGT
The DNA here is from genome assembly GCF_000710305.1 of Buceros rhinoceros silvestris. Taxonomy (NCBI): domain Eukaryota; kingdom Metazoa; phylum Chordata; class Aves; order Bucerotiformes; family Bucerotidae; genus Buceros; species Buceros rhinoceros. Next base: position 2,070 of record NW_010398362.1, read on the forward strand.
AAATACTATTCAATTTTAAAACTTCTGCATCTCACTGCTAAAGATGTCTTAAGTCAGCATGGTCTTCTCATCAGAAAAGTAGAAAATATAAAACTGTGTGTAGAAGCAAACCAGTTTACTTATTTTGTTTCCTAGGACAAAAAGAAATGTAAAAATACTTTAAACGTTGTCCAGTTAACTCCTGATGCTGTGGCACGTGTGAGGATGGGGGAAGAGTCTAAGGTAGGTACTGTGAATAGCTAGGGTACTGTAGGTACTGTGAACCTAGCTGTTCTGCACAGAGCACTCCTCTTTCACCCACCAGTGAGAAACATCTCAGTTAAAAGCAGAACACAAGCACAGCATTTGAAGTGATACAAAACTGTCAACTTGCAGTGCTCTACTTCAACAGGTAAACAAGAAACTAAGTGGAGCTGCTGTATGTGTGTTTATGCTTTAACAAACTCAGAGTATACAAGAGGCATATCTTTCCTTAAGGTCTTGCGGCATCTGTTTTGAACAGAACTCCACCAATATGAGGTGAATATTCTGGTAAATATTCTCCTACAGCTGTTTAAGATGAAAACAAGTCAAATCCATCCAAATACTATTATGTAGCAATAATAATAATAATAATAATAATAAACTCTGAAACTCAGCACATATCAATGAAGACAAATTTTACAAAGTTCCTTTTTCAAAAGAAGACTAGACATATATAGCAATAATACCCACAAATATATAGCAATACCACCTACGAATACCTACAGGCCAGCTCTAATGGTTTGCAGTCCAAAGGTGAGGCTCCTCTATTGGGAGTTCATTGCATTATCCCACATCCTTTCTTTGGACAGACCAGAACATAATGCAATTCACTGCAAAGGCCAGTGAAACACCGTCTGCTGACATCCTTGATAAGGCAATCCTATATGCTCCTTTGAAATCATGCTCGGGGTCCTAAAACAAAGCACTTCGGTACCTCCTGATAAACCAAACCACCAGTCCTTTTGCCTTTGCGTTCTTAAAAAGACTAGGTAAATTCTGCATTAAATACCTGTTCTGATAAATCACTATTCTCTTCATCATATACGTAAGAGAAAGGTAAACTAATTTAGTGCAAGTTAGTAAAGTTAATTTCAGAACTCAAATGTACAAAATCAGACATACATGCATCCGGATTGAGTACAAGTTACTGAACAAGATAAAAGAATGGGTTTAGGCAACAAACGTGAATATATCCAATAAATGCGCAAGGAAGTTACACTAATATATTTAAACTTTGAGGAAAGCACCAGGTCTCCAACAATAGTATATTATAAAACCTGCATACGGTTCTTCACTAACAGTGTCCTTGTTAAGGAAGAAAAAAACCCCCTACTTTCAACAGGAAGTACTCTAGAGATGTGCAAGTAACCCCTGTAACTTGGCATTTCAGATTTCCAGGGCAATTAACTCCCCACTGTATCACATCACTTAACATTAATTAATTGCTAAAATTGTAGTTATGTAACTTATTGAGCTGCTGAGGATAATACAGCTCCTGAGCTCCCAAGACCTGAGCGACAAGCCAAATTAATATCAGTGAAGCACAGGGATTTACCCTCTCTACTGAGATTTCCAAATCAAGCAGTCATTCTCCTTCCAGTGTCAACTAATGGGAACAAGTCAAGTAAATGTCAGTCAGCTGCTGGAGTACCATCAGCCCACCACTGCATGGACTGCCTCAGGGAATGAAAGGTTCCAAGAAAGTCCCGTTGTCACTCTGTGCACAAAAAGGTTGGAGTGCTCACAGCATAGTACCCTTGGAATCAGGTGCCCTAAGTGTAGCTCACTGATACTTCCAGCCGTTTATTTCTTCAGGATAAATCCCAGCCTGCAGCAATTGTTGTGTTATCTAGAAACATCTTTATTTTCAATATAAGCATAAATTAGGGAATGTGCTAATTAATCTCACTCTTGTATATAGCAAGGCTTACAAATTAGAGGTGGCATTGGCTCAGGGAAAAACAAATCAAAATACAGCAAAGTTCGAGTCCACTCACTCAGCTCAACATTAGCTTAGGGACAGAACCCAAATTCCTTTGTTGTTTTTGAAAAAGCTGAGAAATTTTTCCAAGCTCCAAAACATGGTGTTAACATAGCTAAACAGGCATAGAAACTGAATCAAGCAGCAGGCAGCTGAACTGCGTTCCCAGGAAGAGGCAACTGCTACCACTTACATAGTGCCTTCTGATTCCATGTGGGTGACTGATGTTTGATTACTCTGGAATATGGAAACAGCTTTTAATCATTTAAATAAATTACAATTTTGGATGGATGAACAGAGGCTGCATATGGACTCTGAAGCTCACTCAAACACTGAGAAGGAGAGAGTTTCAAGGTTCTGTCTGAATGGATTTACAGGGAATGTGATTGTACAGCTCTACGGTTTTTCTAAAATGATTTCGGATGCGACGTATTTCAAGACATTCATCCCACAATCCTACTGATGTTGCTGGCCAGGGATAAGACCAGAAGAAATAAATGGATATGGTTCTGGTGCATCAAACAGGCAAGTTCATGTGACCAGCAGCCAGCCACTCAATTCCATGCCAAAGCAATGCACATAAAGACATTTGTCTTGCAATGCTGAAGAGCTACTGTCTGTCTCAAAGCCTGTCGTAGACTGACGATGGTGTAACTGAAACCAACTCATTTTCAAGAGTACAAATTTAGGGACCTGGCATTGTAGAATCTGAAAAAATGCCACAGGGTTTTTGGAGCTTCATTTTCTGACCATCCTGGTGTTTGTGAGACTATATTCCCAGGCCTACGAATATACACAGAGAGTTGTACACAGTTATTCCTAGCACGCAACCAGAATCGGCGTGCAGAAGAAAGCCTCACTCACTATCAGTTACCTAGAAAAGTCAGGTCCTCCAGCACACTGCTGCACCGTTTGCTTTCAACATCTGACCAATAACAACCATAGAAACAATGTATGGGCCTCCTTCACAAGCACAAAAATAAACTACTGGATAAACCACCCAGCTTTGCAACCTGGGGGAAACTTACGCTGAATTTTGTAGAGTTTGCCATAATAATAAAGTGGTTTTGTTGCCTCTTTCTACTGTTCCAGGTAGCTCTGAAAAAGGCTTTGAAATTTATCTTGGGTACGGCGGAGTAAAAGGTTTAGCAATCTTCTCTAAGGCTTTCAAAAAAGTCTAGGCAGCTTGCAAATATTACAGAAATTCTCTCATACTCGTACCAATCAGCTTAGGCATTACACCAGTTATAATTCTGAAGAGGAAATGCTGTCTGTTCCGTCAGAAGCACGGACTCATCGCTGTGATCTTTGATATAGGCTAATTTGGAAACAGACATGAATGATAGAGATGAATAAATAACTTAGGAAATTGATGTCACTGTCATGTGACACTCTCAATGGGATATCGTCTTTGCAATAGTGGGAATAGCCATTGCATTTTCAGAGAGACAAATTTAAACAACTATTTTTGTCAGCACTGAGGCATGTTTTGTTATTCCTTTGCCAAGTACAAGTATCATTTGTGAGGATTGGCCACAGCACTGGCAACAGATGTTTAAGAAATTCAGTTTACTGGCTAGTAGCATATAAAGTTGAGCAAGGTATAAGTAAGAAAAATTAAACTTTCTCTGTTTTATATTCTTTTACATTGAATAGATTTGAGAAGCAGGTACATGCACTTGCAGGACAATACAGGGTGCCAGCACTTTCACTGACAGGAGACCACACTGGTACAGCACAGCAGAAACACGCAGGAGCTGGCAAAGAAGTAAATATATGCCTCAGGATTGTTTTCTGTCAGAGAAGGCAAGGCTATACCCCTAAGTTTATTAAACCATACCAAACAGAAAATGGTTTAGAAAGCGTTTTTTAAAGGAAATTTTCCAAGGAAATAATTTTCCAAGGAAAATACTTTTCCTTGGAAGTTGGATTAACTATTGAAAATATTGGAAACACGTTTGCTGGGTCCTCCAAGCCCATCAGAGTAGGGGGATATAACGAAGCTGCTTAAGCAATATCAAGCACAAGAGCAAAACTCACTCTGAGAAATTTAAGATTGACTCAGTGGCAAAAAAATTACCTGTTTTCTTTTGGTCAACAGAAAGATATAGAGCTAAGTGTTCTCTGCTTCATGAAGGAGAAAGCGCAAGCAAGTCCCCCTAAACAATTTTCTTTCTGAGAGTGCTATTCCAGAATGTTTTTGGGGAAAGGTAGTTGTGGTATAAGTGAATTTAAGCACACAATAAGCAGAACAGAGAGTGATTCTAGCTGACGGCATGATGGATTCCTTAAAGCAATGATAGATCCGACAATGTTGCTTGGGGTGACCTCCCTGATAACTTTTCACTTACCTCTCTCCCAGTTATGCATATTCAGTACATTTCGAGGTCTGCCCTGAGCCAAACCTTTCTTCTTGCTATGCCCAAGTCTAATCAATTGTATAGAAGTAATCCAGAAATTTTCACAAGTGAGGAACAGATTAAATTCATTAGTTATATGCCTATTTATGTAGAATGATAGGAAAGGAAGGAGGATGTCACTAAATGACTGAACACTGAAGAGCTAATGTGTGCTGGACTTTGTAGATTACACACAACAAGTAACGCTTAGCCAAGGGTAGTACTTTGCAACTGGTTCCATGCTTTTAAAATTAAGTTTGTATGTAATGTAACTAGCTTCATTGCAAATACAACTTATATTCTCTAAAAAATGCCATTCTGCCTGCAAGTATTTTTCACAGATAATTTTTTTCATTTTACAAACTATTTTTGAATTAAGCATGACATGACCCAGAAGACACATGTTTAATATAAATCCAGGGTTTGGCTAACTACATAACAAATAGTAAAAATTTAAAACACATCTAAGCCTACAGCAAGAAGCAATTTTTTAATAAACAAGCATGAATCTGTTAATTTTTCAAAATTAAATTTTCAAACTTAGTATATGAGAATGTGAAGAAGCACAGTCACTTTAGATTAACAAATCAAGTTAATCATCACTGAAGATTAAAAGTTGGGATGAAGTTAAAACCTTTGAAATACAGGCTGATTTTGGGCAAGTGTCATGCATCCCTGATGTATAGAAGATGGTGGGACTCAAATGTTCAATATAATTTAGCATGGTATTATTCTCCCTCATTTAAAACTCATTCCAATGAACACTTTATTAAGAGTAAATGGACATACTCTAGTTTAAAATCAAGTTTCTTTGAAGTATCTAACAACAGTACATAGGTTTTTTGTTAGAACATTGCACAAACACATAGAATCAAAGGTTTATGATTAGAGAGCAAGAGGTAGTATAGGAAAAAAAAATGGAGATTCATTACAATTTTCTGATGTGTTTATTATAAAAACATTACTGTGAAGTCCCAAGAGCATTTATATGAAAGCCTTCCAAGACTTGTAACTTATGTTTTCCCCTTATCTGCCAGTCCTACAAATTCAGCTTGAAATGTGTCAAGCTATGTTCTTCCACATCACTAGTAACAAAACTTGTGTAATGAGAATTTCACAATTCTTCTGAGGATGAATAAACGATAGCATATAGTGCGCTCTACCTGCTAAGTGAGATCCACAGCAAGAGCAGAATTGTTAGAATGAAAAATAAGCTATGAAGAAATTGAGCACGAACCAAGAGCACCCACATCCCGAGGATGAAGACCGTGGCATTCTTTACATGCACTTCCAGAAAAACAAGAACAAAAATGCGGTGTTTCTTGCCAAGGTTGTTTTGTTTAAACTCAAGTTATAAAACTCCATGAAGTTATACTTGAAATCCAGCACTTGAGTTAGAAAGATAAAACTTCAGACTACTTCTTGCAGCTCTATCCTCAGAACCCCAACATCAAAATAAACTCTGGTAAAAATCATGCAAATATGGCCTGGTCAGCAATACTTGCCCTGTCTGCGCATGCCAGCTACCTGTTTTAGACACTTCAAAGTCACAAGCCCTATTAAAAGATTTGGATTTTTTTTTTTTGTCCTTCCAGAACAATGTCTGTTGTTAGACAGGTACAATCTTAATTAAAATTACAGAAGGAAGTTGAGTAGTAGTACAATACTGTCTTCACAAATCTGAATTTAGTTTGTTGGCAGAACTCTAAAGCAATACATTATTTATGAACTGCATGCAGTTACATATATGCATATTTTATAGATTTAATATAATGGATCCAATCATTTGGAGGGATTGCAAGAGCTCAGATTAAAGCAAGATGTCACACATCATATTAGATATAAAGCCAAAATTTAATGAGACAAGTAAAGGTCAGAGCAGCACACTGCAGTTACAATTTGATATCCCCACTCCTCTCTTTGTTCTTAAGCATGTGTCATAACTTCAACTTTTAACACAAAGCAAAACTAGAAGTTAGTATAAAAGGATAATTCTAATGCCAAGATCACTATAGCAAGTGGGGAAGTCAAATTTTAGTTTCTATTGCAGAAATTAAATTATTGCAGTTCAGTATTGATCTCTAGTCCCCATTTTGCCAACATACAATCAATCAATTTTCAGTGAATGACACATGATCAATTAAACTTTGATCAGGCAAAGTCATTAATGTTCTCTACAGGTGTGTTAAGAAAAAAAAATCCCAGCAACTGTGTCTAATAGTAACATATCACCTCTAGAAGTGCATTACCCGAATTTTTACTGATGATCTGGATTCCAATTGTTTCCTCTATTGTAATGCATTCAGAAAAGCTCTTTACCATTGTATCTTTCCCTCTCCCCATACTTTACAGTCTATCTCTAATTTTCCACTCAATACTTAAAATCTTAAAAGAAAAGAGATTTATTTCAATAAGACTTTTTAAGGCCTTAGAAATACTCAATCTGTTCTGGTTAGCCATCTTTTCTCTTCCAGGTGAACAAATTGACACCCAAGAAAGATCAGCATGGACAAGCGAAAGCAGATTGGTAAGGAAGAAACCAGGACGTGAGGGATGCAGAATCAGAACAAGATTGGGATTTCTATATTGTTTTTCTCTTTCCAGATTACTTATTTCCTGTCCTCTCAAACATTTTTGTATTTTCCGTCACACACTTTCTGTGTCCACTTTCTTCAGTTTCTGTCACTATTGCTCTCCTAATATGAATTAATATCTCCCAGACATAATTTGCAGTTCATTTAAACTCATCATTTTTTCAGGAACCAAGAGATGGTCTTTCTTGAGTAGATCTCGCTATCGTTATAGATATGAAGGAAATACCAAAAATATGAGCATGTATAACAGAAATGTTGATTACCATATACCATCAAGCATATGGTAGTTTCATTTCTCCTTTTTAAACACATTATATACTGTAAGCTTCCTCACCATTTTCCCTTTAGGTATTTTTGTTTCAACATAGTTTTGTTTTTCTGACCCTTAAAGAACCAGACTATTTGAAACAAATATTTCAATGACCCTATTTGAGTTGCTACTTAAATTCTTCCTTTTGCTTTTATTCCAATCATTTTATAATTGCTCACCAATTTTCCTACTACACTCCTCACCAATATACTCTTCCCGCTCAAAATTAACTTTTAAAAAAAAGCAATCACCAGACTTCAGAGGCCATTTGTTCATTTCCAACCATTCTACTCAGACAGTGGAATTCCACTGCAGTCAGCCTTCCAAGGATGCCTTTAACAGGCTATTATTTCTCATCAACTTCTAAACAGTTTATACACTTTTTTTACTATACTTTAAGTTTTTCCCATAAAGTAATACAAATTAAAAAATTAGTAAGAGCTGTATTCTTAGGATTTCTTCCCCACATGTCTTCCCAAAGAGAATCCACACTCAGTTAGAATGTGGCACCTCAGAGCTCTGAAGTTATTTATTGGTCCTTTATTTCTCTACCACCAGACAGGCTTCCTGATCTAGTCCTTGCTTTTTCCTGTTACTTTCAACAAATAAATATATATTTAAATTATTCAAAATTAAGATTACTTAGACAATCTTTCTCTCCAATTTACCAGTGAATATTGCTGCAAAGATTCTTCCCAATTTTCTAGTTTAATTTTTGGTTTACATTTGAACTACTTTATCTATCCTCACTTTTTTTCTTCTGCTAAAGCTGACAGAACAACTTCTTTCAAGACTTCCAGAATTCTTTCTCTCTCCCTCACCCTCCCATCCCTCTTTTTAAAGCCTCTTAGTGATGTTATGTTATTCATGCACAACTGTTTGAAGTTTTCATCCTATTAGAAACAAAAAGTAGGAGATGACAACCCTTCAGAGACAAATAGAACTCCAGATGGCAACTGGGGCTGAATGAGGCTCCCACCTCAGAGTCAAGTTAAAGGTACAGTTCACTAACAAAACCTGATCAGTATGAGAAAAGAGCATTGACATACAACCTCTACATTTCATTGACTTAAATTCCATCCATTTCATTGACTCTGTAGGTTCTGTGTACTTCACAGTATACACACTGAACAGCACCTGGACTGATAGATTAGAAGACTGTTAAGTATGAAACATAATTTACTAATAAACTAGCTGATGCCAAAGAGGTCGCTTCAAGAAGAGATGTCAATAAAATCCTGGGTTCTTTGAACACTCCAAACTTTAGAAACTTGAGTCTACCACATGCATTTGCTTCTAAACCTTCACAATTTAGATATAGGAATGGAAGCAGGATTTCATGACTCTGAACAGTTGCAGAACTCCCTTCAAAAAGTTGACCTCCGTCAGCTATCATGGAAGAGACACCTCCTCTACACTACCCCCATAGGTCAAGCAAGAGCAATACCAACACAGAATTAATCCAATAAGTTGAGCTCTCTTGATAAAGAGGGGGTTTTTTTAAGTATCAGAAGCAAAACATTGGACTGACCACACAGTAAAAAAAGCCAAACAAAAAAGCTCTCAAAGCTGTCTGTATTTAAGAAACATAGCCATTTCATAAATACAATGCTATATACAATAATGCACACGCAACACATTTATCTCTGTTGTAAAATATTTTTATCATAAATATTTTCAAGACATTTAGGGTTTCAGAAGGGAAACCCCTAGTAAGAAAGAAGCAAGTATTTTGTTCAAAGTAGCATCAATTATTACTATAAGGAATTTTTCCTTTTTAATGTGGAGCCAACCATTGTTAACTTATAACTTAATTTCTTCCAAATATGCATTTACTGCTACCTGGCAGTAAGTTTTAATTATATAGCAAGTCTAGAAATTAATATACTAGGATCATTAACAAAAATGTTATAAATACAATTTCTAGATTTCTAATTATAGGATTTGTACATCTATCACAATGCGAAAAAATACACACAGGTATGTACTTAAGAGTACTGTGTCAAAAGGCACACCTTAGTTATAGAAAAGCTAATATACCCAAACTCCATATCCATGGCCAAAAACATTATCCTTGTATAAAAAAAGTCTTATGTTTTGCTCTTTTATGGACAAACTTTCAAGTTCTTACAAGATACGCGTGGTTAGAATCACAGAACCAAGCAGGCTAGAAGGGACCTCTGCAGGTCCCTACTCCCAACCACCACTCAAAGCAGGGTCAGTCTCGAATTTGTATCTGGTTGCCCAAGGACTCATCCTGGTAAGTTATGAAAATCTCCAAGCACAGATATTCAACAGCTTCTCTGTTGAACTGTTCTCATTGTGACTTTTTTCTCCCGACTGGGAGATTCCTAACTGCAGCTAGGGACCACCTTTTTGCCTCTCATCCTTCCACCATACACCTTTGACAAAAGCTTGGCCCAAACTTCCTTAAAACCCTCCCTTCCACACCGAAGTACACTGCACTTGTAACTATAACCTTAACAGATATTGTGTGAAATGAGCAAAAAGCACAACTTCAAAATAAATCACATCTGAAAATACAAGTATATTCCAAGCAAGAGAATCACAAACAACCACTCAGTAGCACTCAGGGCAAACACAGACAATACAGAACAACAAGTTGATTCAAACTCAACACTTCAAATTATCAATAATTCTTTTTTAAGGAAGAACAAACCTGGGCCACTTTAACGGAATTTTGAGTAGAACCACCAGCATGATATTCTACTTTGAACTTTTTCACAAGTTCTTCAAATCTGTTAAAAAAAAAAAGGTGGAGAAGAAAAAAGTTAATTTTTTTTTCCCCCAAACCCAAAAGAAAACATGAATATTAGAAATAGATGACATCATGTTACTTGACAACAAGAAATTCAAATAGATAAGCTGTTACCCCTGGAGCAACGTGGGAACATCTATTTAGATTTTATCCAAATTACAAAGCAGTGTGACATCAACTTCAATCCCTCACCTTAAAGTTGCAGGTGGAGTAAATAACATTATCTGAAGCATAAGCTTGATTGCAATGAACTGTTGGATTAATAAAATATATCCTTGAAGAAAAATTATATAAGTGAAGATTTTTCAGATACTTATTCCACCTAATTACCTAGAAATAGAAAGTACATTATTTGAGAAGATGAAGGAGATGTGGTGTCTATTTCAGTATTAACTTGACCCATGCAACAGTGCTATGCTTTAAGTTTTCAGGTGAAATAGCACATTTTGACAGGAGAAGAGCTTTTATGACCAGATCTACTTTCAGATCCTTCGAGTCATACCACTGTGAAAACACAGCATTCTTTGGTAATGTTCAGTAGTATGTTATTAGGTTTGAACATTAAAACAAGTAATTAAACTGTTCATGGAAATATCTACCTCCATATTTCAGATCAAAGTTCAGGGTCAAGGCCCAGATAGAGTTCTGTAAGAACTTTTCCCTGTCTAGGATACATTTTTCATCTCTGGTCACAGTACACCACAGCTTAAGAACCAGCCTTCTCTCCACTCACCCGCTATATAGGAAAGGGAAGTTAAGTATCACAGAAACAGGAACTTGTCTGCAGGCAAGTTACAATGTTTACTGTAAAATTTGTTTGCACAGTTGAGGTTCAAAACAACCTCAAGGTCAACCCTATTTAACAGCGTAGATTTGCTCTCAAGGTCTATTAACTTTACATATTTAACAAAATGAAGCTTGCCCAGTTAGATGTATTTCAAGATAGATTATTGTATTCACCTTTAGCACCTTGTAAAGCAGTGACACATCGTTGTTTCAGACAGTGAAAAATGAATGTTATCTGCCTACCCTGCCTTTCCTCTGTCCCTCACTACCCCGATCTCTTTACAGCATGTGAACAATAGTTTTGGGGATACATTTTTCAAATAATGATTTAAAAGATTTTTATTTTCAATACCATATTCCTAATAAGAGCCTTTTTATTTCTACAGTGCTTTCCATTTAAAATGTTTGAATAATGAGCTACTCACCCTAGCAAACTACCAACAGGCAGACAAGTAGAAAGAACCAAAAATTAAACTACAGTTACCCACACTACTAATTACCCACCAATTCTATGTCAAGTAATCGAAATCTCAGATGATAACAAGTAGCCAAGAGTGGGGAAAAAAATAACGTAAAACAACAGGTCTTCTAACAATTGCTTCTCAAAGACACACAAACCATCATGAACCAGACAAGTATTTTGGCAATACTTTTTCTTTAACTTAATTGACATTTTACCTTTTCAATCAACTTGAGTGTGTGCTGCCCAAATCACATGGTTATTTTTGTATTCTTGAATATTTACAAGGATGCCAATTAATATTTTAATGCCTTTACCGAAAGACATCTGATGTTGCTATGTCTGTACTATTTAATGGCATGTTAAACCTTATAAACTTAGTATACTGTAGTTGATTGCCTACAACAGCAGCTCTAAATCTATATGAGTATGTCTTTAAATACTTACCTTGTAGTTTGAATTAATAAAATAAGTGCTATCTGAATTTCGGGGAAAAAATTGGAACAGCTTTAAAATACTGCCTGTATTATCAAGATTTCAAGGTGACAGCTACACAATCTAAGAAATAATCTGAACAAGTTCTTTTACAATTACTTAATAAGACAAACAGTGGTGACTGTCTTTCACTCTTTC
>NW_010398362.1:14095-22590 GCF_000710305.1 Buceros rhinoceros silvestris
TCTTTCCGATTGATCATTACCAGACCAAACTTCTTTTCTTCAAATTAAGATAGTAAACTCAACACCTCTAATGGTCTGCTATAAAATAGAATTAGTTCATACAAATGCAAGAAAAGTAATTTTTCCTGGTCTTTTTTTCATGACACATCAAAAGGACAATATAAATTGTGTTTGTTTAATCCACAGAAGTCTGATAACCAAGTTGTAGCAAGAATGACCTCAAAATTAAGAATGCCATAGCTTTTCATCCTAGGAAGATGAACAGTTAAACGTTTTTCAAAATGTCAGCAGATGGCACAGGCAGCGTGGGAACGCTGACTTTGTCACTGTCTGCTGCATGTCTGACCTGCAAAGAGAAGACTCCTGTCATTCCAGCATGCCTCAGAAACATGGTACTTGCTTTTATAAAACTCTCATTTTAAGGAAGAAAGTTCAACTGTAGAAACGGCTTTGAGGCCTGGGAACGCTAAACAGAGCTTCTGTGTGTGCTTCAGGTCTAAGCTGTTATCACACTTTGGATAATTCAAGAAAATTAAAACCTTATGAGCAAGACTGAATAATATTTTTGTTTCATGTTCTGCAATTGTTGGTCTTTCTGAGTATTTCTTAAGGCTGTGCTGTATCTGAGAACTGTGACCCTTCTCCTGACCTACTAACATACCATTACGTTAAATAACAGAAAAATAAACCCCACAATCAGCACCGTATAAAAGGGACCCCATTTTTGGTACCATGAATTTGTTTGCCACATTACAGCATATTTTAACAAAAGCAAGTTTGCATTTGCAGCAGCACATGTTTTCAACTGTGACACTGCTGATCAGCTCTAGCACTGACCACAGAGGATATGTTAATGCTTTGTTCAATTACACTGAAGTCAAGAGCACTTCTGTGAATTGCTTTTTTGTTTTGCTCCCCTTTTTCGAAAAGGATTGACTCCTAATTGAACTTAACACTGAAAGGTGAGCTTTTCAGCAGCTTCAATTTTGACGGAATTAATGGCTATTTAAAAAAAAAAAGTATAACAAGGTAATGGTAGAAACTATTTTATAAAAGAATACAAACAATAATGAGAATTTTTTTTCATTATTCTTTTCTTTCAACAAAATACACCTCCTTAGATTACCAGAGATGGAGGCTTATTTTTAAAAAAGCAGTCTCCTCTTACAAATGCCGTATCATTACCTCAAACTGGAGACAGCCACTAGAATTTCCCCCCAGTACCACTGCTGACAATTTCACCACTCTGTTTGTCACTCAAACCATTCATAACCTGAGCATCACTATCCATCTTCTCTGTATCCTCTTAGCCAAACACGTTTAAACTTTGCACTTTTCCTTCTCATAGCAGCTCTTGAAAAGCATGAGATCCTGTACTATACAGATATATGCACTCATCTTAATATCTGATCCCTTCCACAAAAGTCATCTGTGTCAGGTATGCCTCTGACCAGATTGCCTCTCTCCACACCCCTCTTCTACTCCCTTATCAGTCATTTCAAGCAGAAGCCACTTTTCTACATTTTCAAGGCCCTGCAAAGCGTTATGGCACTGAATATACTGTTCTTCGCTTCAGACTAAGATTTACAACAGCCTTTGGGCACAAAGCAGTCAACAAAAATACTTTTTCTCTCACTAACTCATGCTATCATCCAACATCCAGTTACTAGAATTTTCTATGAATATTAGCAAATCTACTTTAAATCTTCCTTCGAACTATCTTTCACCATGATGTCTTTAAAAAGTCCTCAGCAAGGCTGTGTGATATCGTGAGACGATTCCCCAGCTTAATGACTAGCAATCCTCTCCTGGATCAATACCCATCTCTTGTAACTCACTTTATACACAAAATCTGAGGCTTTTCAGAGCTGGGACTGTCGTCTTGTTCTACGCTATGCCACAACAAATACAGTCATGTTTGGCTCCCCATAGTTTCAAAACCAAACTGACAACAAAAATAGGCACATAAAACATTCCCTACAACTGCAAGCATACAACAGAAGGCAACAGAGCTACAGTAAGGAAAACTAAAGTAATTCAAGTAATGCTGTTAAGGGTTTGGACACAATTTATGTTAGACTACAAGGAAATGCTTTTTGAAGAATAAAACACCCACAGAATACAAACATTTAGCTGTCTTATACAAAGAGAGCACCAGGAAAAAACACTTCTGATGCATATGTCAGGAGGTACTTATCTGCAAGGAGCAGAGAAAAGTAACCTCTTGTTTTTCAGCAGGGTGTGTTGCCCTGGATATCTTTTGATACATCTGCTTATTACCTCAGATGTATTCAATAGCACACATCAGCAGGGAGCTATACTTAAAAAAATCAGCTGCCAAAAACAGCTAGAGAAGAGAGAAAAATAATTTTTACCCATGCCAGATAATGACAGACTGAATGTAAGACAAAAATCTGGTTATTTTGTATACTAATAATACAATATTTCCAGTAGATGGTACATTTTTGTTTGGTGTTACGAAAACCTTCAAAAACACTAAGATGGAAACCTCTTAAATAATCAATAAAAGGTTGCAAGCTGCACATAATTCTGTAACCTTTTTCTTCGCACCTAAGTTGGGGCTGGGGAGGCAGACTTCCTTGATACTTGTAGAGGAGAAGACTAGAATTTGGTATGTTTTCAAGCTATTGGATGAATTTTAATAAGATTTTAATTAAAAATCATTATTAATGGTGATTCTGACACCTTTCCCAGATACTTACTTTCAGTTGCAAGAAGCAGTCATATTAGGATGTGGCAATAGCTTAAATGTACAGCTGTGAGGAGAACCAGACTAATACACTGACAGTTATGTGTTTGATCCTTTTAACTGCATTTTTTCAAACCTACTCAAATCCTCAAATTAAGTAACCTGTGTCAAAATATCTAAGAAATCACTCCATAAATTATACAAAAAAACGTGAGAGAGTGAGCATCATGTTATAAAACCTGTTTTAATAATACTAAAAGCTCAGTAAAACTACCAAAAAGAGTACCAAATACTACTTCCATTTTTTAAGAAAACCCTCCAGGAATAAATCAACGCAAACAACTAAATAGTGCCAAACCTGCATCCTGATTGTTTTGCAGGGCATGGCAGAAGTAGTTATGCATACATCTGGACAAGCCTGTCATCTGTCACATTCTCAGTTTCATCACAGCCTGGGCCAATGCCAGAACTATGCAGGCAGCCACACCACCAGGCAGATGGGGCACATGTTGTAGAAAGACAACCTTTCCTGCTCAGCGTTAGCAGGCAAGCTAAAGCCCTCAGTTTGATCCTAAGTAAAATCTAATTCAAAATTAAGGAAGAAGTCTCAAGGCTCAAACATTTTAATTAAACCACAGGGTATTATTTTTAAAAACAGAAGAAAAAGGGAGAATACTTTAGGACAAATACTGTGTGTACAAAGGAAAGCATTTAATATTTTTAACTCTAAAGTGTACCTAATTTCTCTGTCCAAATTGTACAACTCAATGTTCAAAGTTCAAACCTTAGAGAGGACAGTAATATATATATGAACTATTTCATCCCCACTCTCCCACATAAAGCCAGTTAAGACTGAGATGCAGATATAATTGGTTGTTCTTACTTAAAATTGGACCTGAAAGAGGGAAAATGCCTTTCAGAAATGAGGTACAATCACAGAGGTACATGAGGAAACTTTATAACAGCTGCTTGGCAGTGACTGACTTTACCCAGAGCTAGTTCTTCTCCTTATTAGCTTGGCACAGAATTAAAGAGCTCGGGAATGAGTAGGGGAGTAGAGGGGAGGAATGAAACATGCTAATAAGGAAGTACTGGAGACAGGTTAGCACCATGGACATATGACACAACAGAAAGCTGAGTATGTTGGGAATATGATTGCTACAACTGAATATAGCAGATTATCATATTTCTCTCCTTTATTTACTAAAGTTCAGAAAAGAGTGACTCTTCATGGAAGTATTTACTGTTGCAAACTAGAATTTCACATAAAGTATTTTCCTAATCACCTCATCCAAACAAACAGCAAATGAAAAAAGCCAGTAATTCCAACCAGGTTAGGATTATGAATACCAAATGTTAATATATGAAAGAAGAAAAAAAAAAAGCATAGGCAAATTGCAAGATTCATAGCTTTGAAATATTTGACCACAAATGCTAGTGAGACTGAAAAAAATGCACTTAAATGTCAGTTTGATAAAAGCCAAAAGAACATTTTCTACATGTGTTTGCATTTAGGCATATTGAAACAAGATGGAAAAAGTAACAGTCATTCAAATGCAAGGTTAAAACATCAGCTCTTAAGGATCATGATTTAAAGACATTTCTAAGTATTTTTTTTTTCTTTTCTCGGCAAAGAGTCAGGCGAATTTATGCAAGTGTTCTTGAAAAGCCTCCCCTTATATACCTCCGCTACGTTATGTCTAAAATGTACACGATTACACTCACAAGCAGAGGCCACCACAAAGCAAGTCATTTCTGTTGATATTGTGAAATGCTGTAGAAAAATGAAAAGAAAAACTGTCCCACTAGCTTATTAAAAGATTACATGTCACCAAACACTACAAATACATATACACATTACATATACACAGAGTACCTTCACAAACCTTAAAATATCCGTATTATATATGATTGCTACTGTATAGGTCAAGGAGATTAAAATTTCTCTCTCCCTATTATATTTCTTATCAAAAAATTTTTAGAAGTTTCATCTGAGGATAGATAATCAGAAGTACTATTAGAGAAATTCAGTTTAGTTCAGTAATTCACCTCAAGTTTAAGATTTCCTCCTGCTGTCTTTTTGGAAGAAGATTGTCCAAAAGATCAGCCAAGACTCAAAAATTTTGTGGCTACATCTAGGGGTTTGCACCATAGTATTTGTTGCAAAACACTGTAACCAGAAATAGCTCCCTGTCCTCATGCATAGCCAGTAAGGATCAAAAGATACTGCAGGCAAGGAAAAGTATTAGCATTTACCTTCTCCATCCTTGGATGCACCAAAGCGTGCCTGGGAGCACTAAGGAACAAGGTCATTTCCTTTGTTATTTCTCAGCAGTATTAAAACAACATTTACACTTGCTCCTGATGTTCCCAGTATACATTTGGTAGCCTGTATACTAGAATACTACATCCAAACCCAACTGGGTTATTTTCTGCTTGCTTCTCTCATCAGCAGCATGGCAAGGATACATGGTTTCTGAGGCCCACCAGTAAACTTTTCATGCCCAAATTTCCTTACCAACAAACCAATAAAAGGACAAGTTGTTTGTCATATTAGAAAGTAGTCTACTTAATCCTTTTAATGTCAGTAATTTCATCTGTCCTACAATAAAAATGCAGTAACACTGACTGGTTTTGGAAATAAGACTAGGTTTACAAAATTAAAAGCAAATTAGAGATCATAATTCTAATTATGCAACAATCATATGAGACTGCAATAGATGCGTCCCACTTGGCACAGTGGAGACCAGGTGTTAACTGTCAATAAACCTTTAGTGAATGCTAATTGAAACTGCTGTTTCACAAGCATCAACTTACTCCAGCTCACATCAAAGTGAAAATTTGACCAGCTTAATATAATATTAAAATATTCTTGGCAAATTTTCTATGTATTTAGTCATCAAGATAACTTAGATCATCTTTGCTACAATTTAGATTATATAAAGCTGTATTACAAATCATACTAAACTGTCTATAAAGAGCTAACAACAACAAAAAAAGGACATATGCACACTCACAGATGGCAAAGAAATATTTCACTATAGCAACTTTACAATTTCTACTTTTCTCTATAAACACACGGAAACAGTAAAACAGTAAAAAAAAAAAAAGTTAACCATGTTGCAAAGTTTGGGTTCCAATTCAGTCAATATTAGAAAGTTTTGCAGAGCTCTTCCAAAGCCAAATTGTAAATTAACTGTTTCCATACATTGTTCAGATGAAGAAGCATTTTATCTCTGAGTAATATTTTCTATTAACACAAAGTCCAAAACAACAGTGACAGTTGTTAACCACAATCTCAGTCATTTTTTTCTTCTTTACAATAATTTAAATGGTTCGTGTCAATTCAACTACATTGCTAAAACAACTATTTTTCTTCACCCCTTTTGCTATTTTAAATTCTTTTAAGTCAGTAAATTGAAACAAAGAAAACATTAGAAAGACATCAGGGTATTTAAGCAGACAGAGACAATATGTGTTCACTCTAAACTCCTACTAATACACAGTGAACTATAATAATTTTCCTCAAGAAAAGTAATGAATGCAGAAAACCCTGCTTCGAGCACAACCAACAGTTAATACTAAGTAAGATATCTGGTTTAGTTCTCTAACCTCCCTGTTCCTCAATACAGCTCTGTCTTGAATGTCCCTTAAGATAGTCCACTATGATAGCAGACGGTAACATCAATTTCCATAGCTCAAAACCACAGGCAATATTTATTACCCCAAGCATGCACACATACTCCCAAATACCTTCCCTGTTTTAAGGTTTTGATATTTACATAAAGACATGTCCGCATCTTTATTTTTATTAGGTGGCACTTCCTACAGAAAAAATCTACTGTTTATTACCAAGATCTTAGGATACTCAGTGGTAAAATAAAGATTTAAGAAAAAAGGAACCAGAACTGTTCAGAAGGGGTAACATGAAAATACATGGCTTTCGCTTTTGGAAGACAAAAACCTGGCTCTCCTACAAGTGGGAGAACTTACTGAGGACTGGATACATAGAACAGACTGCAACCCGAGAAGATGCATAAATTGCCTGCTAGGGAGACAATTACAGGACAATCTACAGTGTCAGTGTGGTGTACTCAAACTAGCCATAAACAAATGAGATCAGGATTTGGAAGCAGTCTAGCCACAGCAGCCTTATGTTTAGGAAAAGTTAATTCTTTCTGCTAAAACACAGGGTAAGTTTTCCCATGCAAGCTTCCACACTACCACAGTTGAATTGATTCTGCTACTTACACCAGCTTATTTATAGGTTTGTCAAGTGTTTTGACCACAACACTATTGTCTGCAATGTAGCTACTTGCCGTATTTCTAAAACAATATATTAATCCTGACTACCCCAGTCTAAGCCCTCTGGGTTATTTTGGAGCAGCACACACTGGTAATATCAGAATCATTAAACTTTATTGGTTTAAAGCCATCAATATGAGATGGCTATTGGTTTAAGTCACATCAATATGAGAAGATGGATTAAAATATTACAGGTTGAAGGGTCAACAGATTTGCTAATAATGCATAAACAGTTACCTGAATGAGGGAAGGCAAAATGTTCTTGATCTCAATATTCCATTGGTAATTTAAAAAAACAAACCCAAATGGCTAAATAATCAATGGAAAGTAAAAATTACTAGCTCTAAAGGAAGCATCTTCTTGCCACCAAAACAGAAAGGCCTCTCTAGACTTGTAACATGCTTTACAAGAGGAAGATGTGTAAACAAAAGAAGGCAAACATACAAAAATGTAGCATTAGCAGTACCAAAGGTACCAACAGACTTGATGCTGATGCTATTCATTAAAAAAATTCCCTTATAGAGTAGTGTGTTGATTTTTCCTTCCCCACCTTCCCCCAACCTTTCATACAGTTCTCCCTAAATCTTTGCATAGGGGTTTTTTTATACATGAATCATTTGCACTACCAAATTCTGGAATTCAAAAGTACAAAAACTAAGCAACCGGATTAACAACTCTGATTAATTACTCTTACACTAATTTTTTTTACTTGAGTGGTGATATGTTCAGCTGCAAAACAATGCTTCCCATGTTGTATCAGCACAAAACCTTCAAACGTTGAGGGAAGGGGTCAAATGAGAGATTATGAACTGCACACAAAGAAAAAAGAAATAGTTTTCAGAAGGGACAAAAATAAAGGTGCTGGATAATCCTTAAAAATAATACACTGAGTGCTGATGAATTTGGGATTCTTTCAAGGATGCAAGCCTTATACAGGGGCTTATCTAGTTAGGAGTCTTTCCAGAAGATTCCTAGAACTAGATAACATATTCAGATTTCAGGAAGTGAACCATATTCTGAATTAGGAAACAACTATGTATTCTTCTCTGTCTACAACAGGTGATTGTGGTCAATAAACTTTCTTTCTTGAAAAATGTTTCACTATTACACCATTACTAGGCTCTTCATCGGTCTTCCTGTTTAAGATTTTCATATACATAACACAACAATAATAATAGTGAGCAAATGCTTATGCTCACAGAGAGATAAGTCTGTTTCAACATATTTTCTAGTTGAAGCTTTAGTTACTTCACAGAATATCTCCTGCAGAGATTAGCCTATTATTATTTGCTACAGACCCTCTCTGAAAGCAAGAAGCCCATTTTCTCCAGATGACTCATTAACAAGCACGACAGAATGAAGTGTTCCAGCCTGAAATGCCAACAGCTAAAAATAACTCATCCTACAGCCTATGACAACTTAGTCCATCTCTTCACTCCATAGGCACAATCTCAGAGGGTCACCTTTTTTTTTTTGGGGC
>NW_010398362.1:22691-24640 GCF_000710305.1 Buceros rhinoceros silvestris
ATCAGCATATGCAATGAACAAGGGGGGGAAAAAAAAAACCAAAACCACACAACAGCAAAAAAACTCAAGTTACAGAAAAGCTGCAAGGGAACAGTACTGCATAAATCATTTCAAAAAAGCAATGTTCCAAGCAGCACTAGAAGGCTAATTCCACAGCAGAACAAAATTTTCATGGATTGAAAAGAAAAATCCAAACTTTTGACCCAAATATGACAACATTGAGAGGCTTCCTTTAACTTCCCCTCTCTGTGTACACCCTGCCACTACAACACTAACACCAACTGTTTAGTCATACCCTCTGATAGTCTTCATGCTATTATTAAGAAGCTTATGGTCAACTGTTAAGTTTCACAGAATCACACCAGCTCTTTTGCTGAACAGTATTTTTGAAAAGCAGCATTTCATCACAGGAACTGCATGAAAGAATTTATCTCCCCTCCCAAGAAGGCTGGAACAAAATAGGAACTAACTTACCCTCTTACCCTCAGCGCTGCAAAAACAATGAAAAAAAAAATAATGTCTTTATGACACACAGAAATGCATTATTGAGTGGAAAATCACAGAATACTTTGGGTTGGAAGGGACCTCTAAATGTCATCTAGTCCAACCCCCCTGCAGTGAGCAGGGACATCTTTAACCAGATCAGGTTGCCCAGAGACCCACACAACCCGATCTTGAATGTTTCCAGGGATGGGTCATCTACCACCTCTCTGGGCAACCTGTGCCAGTGTTTCACCACCCTCGTTGTAAAAAATTTCTTCCTTGTATCTAGTCTAAATCTTCTCTCTTTTAGTTTAAAGCCATTAGCCCTGGTCCTATCCCTGATAAAAAGACTGTCTCCATCTTTCTTATAAGCCCCCTTTAAGCACTGAAAGGCTGTGATAAGGTCTCCCCAGAGCCTTCTCTTCTCCAGGCTAAACAAATCCAATACTCTCAGCCTTTCTTCGTAACAGAGGTGTTCAAGCCCTGTTATCATTTCTGCGACCTCCTCCAGACTCCCTCCAACAGGTCCACGTCCTTCTTATGCTGAGGACTCCAGAGCTGGACACACTACTGCAGATGAGGTCTTGTCAGAGAGGAGGGGAAGAATCACCTCCCTTAACCTGCTGGCCACTTCTTTTGATGCAGTCCAGGATACAGTTGGCTTTCCAGGCTGTGAGCACACATTGCTGGCTCATGTCCACATTTTCACCCACAAGTCCTTCTCTGCAGGGCTGCCCTCAATCCCTTCACCCTCCAGCCTGTATTGATATCGGGGGTTGCCCCAACCCAGGTGCAGGACCTTGCACTTGGCCTTGAACCTGATGAGATTCATACTGGCCCACTTCTCCATGTGGAAAATTCCATGTGGGAACTCAGCAGCTACAGACCAGCCTTCATCCTCCAGCCTGTATTGATATCGGGGGTTGCCCCAACCCAGGTGCAGGACCTTGCACTTGGCCTTGAACCTGATGAGATTCATACTGGCCCACTTCTCCATGTGGAAAATTCCATGTGGGAACTCAGCAGCTACAGACCAGTGACAGTTAATTTCTATGTCTGGAAAGCTGCTGGAACAAAACAGCAGCGCACAAGCACCTGGTAGTTAACTGTCACACAGTGACCATTCATTTAGTATCAACATTTTCTTTACAAACCAATATGCACTTTTTTCTTCAACAAGATAACCGTCCTAGTATGGACCAGAGGAAAAGCAGGCATAATGAATTTCAATTTAGAAAGTGTTCTTGGCATTTTCTCATTGACATTCTCATAAGAAAACTCAGGATATATGAAATAAGTCTTCTTAAGTTGTTACACCAGTAACTGAAAAGCATTGGCTAAACCTATAATTTTCTATATAATCAAATGATATATCAGCCTTGGTCCAGATGTGATTATCCTGTTCTGTTTTGCAGTCAGTATTTATTCAATAATCAGGCACCTAAACTTAGCAAAACCTAAACAGA
>NW_010398362.1:24722-26661 GCF_000710305.1 Buceros rhinoceros silvestris
GGGGGGAGAAAAAAGAATCACTTTGCCCAATGTTGTCCAATAATAAGGACTAGTGCTGATGAAACAGAAATTCAGAAATTTAAAAAGCAAGGGCCAAAAAGGAAGTATTTGCGATTAGGCAGCGGTATCATGGGGTGCGGGAACGTGTCTAACAATAACAATCAAAAATGTAAACATCAGCAACATAACTCCATTGGGGTAGCTGGGGAAGTTGTGGGGGCAGGGGAGCGTATATTTTTCTAGAATATAATAGTAAGGATGAGAAATGCTAGATGCAAGGAAATTGTACTCTTTTCTATTCAATTGTAATGAAGAGCCCAACTGTCACGACCAATTTTGGTAGCTTACTTTGAGCTGAAAAGCAGTCTGGAGAATTAATTGGAAGGCAAGGAAAATAAGACGTATTGAAACATGATGTATAAGAAAAGATTGAAGAAATGGAGTTTACTCAACAAAAGAAATGTCTAGAAACAAGATGGACAGTTGAATAATGATGCTTACAAAGAAATCAAACATCTCTTCGTACCCCTTTCAGGCAGGAAGAAATAAGCTTAACTAAGACTTTACAATACAGAAAGCTAACCACATTAGTGAGACATCCTACAGGGCGGGGGGTATGCAGGCTAGAATCTTCCTCACTTGTATTTTGAGAAAAGTTAGACAAATACTCAGATATTGCACCTCCATGTTTAGCGTGGTGCAACACAATGGACTTCAGGCTCATACCAGCCCTCTGTGTCTATAATTAAAAGTACAGGAGAAAACTGAATGACATTTCCTCAGTTTCCTTATCTCTAGGTTGAACATTGCTTTAATCTTCTACAAATAACAACACAAAAGCTCCCACAGGATAGAAACCAACACAGGAGACTGCAAAGGAGCTCATCACATACTGTTTGAAGAAAACAAAAGTCAACAACTCATTTAGTTTCAAACATAATCTTTCACATCAAGGTCACAGAAGATAAAGAATACCCAGCTGTTCAGGAAATCAGGCAACTATAATGAAGTTCCACAGACATCCAAAGCAATCGCAGCCACTTCTCCAAGTGGCAGAAACATTTCTTTAACTCTTCTTTTCACAAATAAAGACAAATATTTTACAAAAACAAAACCCAAACTCAAGACTGTACCTAAATCTGCTACTGTTGTGGAGAAGGAAAAAGGAAAATATATGTAAGAATACAAAAAAAAAAACCCCAAAGAAACAAACCAACCAACCACACATCTTTCTGTAATATCTGTAGACATTCCACTATTAAGCATGATGAGAATGATGCAAGAGCCCACAAGACTAGAAAAATAAAGAGCAATTTTGAATACCTAGACAAGACTAGAAAGAGAGTTTCCATGGGCTAATGTGAATGTCCTGAGGTTGATATGAGAGACAAACTGTACAAAATGTATTTTTTAAGAGAACACCAAGACTTCACTGAGTGATGTCCAGATGTACATGAAGTAAAAATAGTCCTAGAACAATAAAAGGACCCTGACTTAAATACTACTGTTAATGTATAAAATTGGCCAGATTGAAAAATCTCAGTGTTATGATTACTCTCTGCTCCTAATAAAAATGGAGAACACCATCGTGCCACAGGGAAAATCAACAGTATGAAAATCAAAAGGCTCTTTGGTCCTCATCACCTTGAAAGGTAAACAGTGGGAGACTGAAATGAGTACAGAGAAGAGCAATAGGCATAATAGAAGTAATGCATATACTTTCACATTAATGAAGATGACCAGGACACAGCCTAGAAGAGACAACTATGGAGAGGAACAATTAAGACCTATAAATTTATCAGTGGAATAGGTTGTGATTATTCAAGTCATCTCATAATACAAGAGGTAAAGGGCATAAATGAATCAAGCTAGTGACAGATTCCAAAGATGGAAAAGAATATACTTCTACAAGATGTACAGTAAAGCTATGGCACTCTTT
>NW_010398362.1:26729-84582 GCF_000710305.1 Buceros rhinoceros silvestris
CTCTTTCCTTAGCAGACCATGAAATCAGAAGCATGGTGTATACAAGAAATTACTAAATAAATTAATAGACAAAACATCTAGCAAAATTTATTTGGTAATAAAAAACCCCACACATACACACCACACACACCCCTTCCTCATCTCTATTTTGCAAACTTGCTAATCCCTATTTGTTGGAAGCTAGCACACGAATACAGCAATCCAGTACACTTGCTGTATTTCACAGTCCTGCCCGCCAGTCTCAAATACTAACTGCACCTTTGAACTGATTGGATGTAGCCTTAACTACGCTCTTAAAAGTACATCATACACATAGTATGGTACATAATATATGAACAGTAGTACATAATATGTATATAATACCAAGCAGAGACACATGAGCCATTTCAGCTGTTTTAAGTAGCCTTTGTCACCACGACTCACTGCTTTGTCATTGAGAAGACTGGAGCAGAGTATTACTTCATGTTGGTGCACAAAGTGTTTGTCCCTTAAGCCAAAAGCTGGCTAGTGATGTTCGCCATGTTACAGCAGTGCTACCCAAATCAAACATATTTCAAGTACATTTTCTATGGCACAGGCAGTCTCATGAGATGATCCATGGACAGCATTCCTGAGTGGAGAACTTAAAGAAAGTGTCTCTACGTGACAGAAGATGGTGGGAGACTCCTTCTAAGTTTGAATGCCACTCTGTCGGGGAACACCTCTGCAAGAATTGACTTTGTTCACAGACAAAACCTCTCATTTTCTAGCAGCAGCTCCTGACTTGGTCTCACCATAGGAAGAATGTTTCAAATTGTGCAAAACTATTTCCCTCTCCAATTTTTACTCACTAAATATAATGTGAAAATATTTAAAAAAAGGCCTCCCTCCAAATCCTTTCTGAGATTAGTGAAGACAAAAAAGGAGGTTGAAAACAAACGTACTCATCCTGGTTCCCTCTAACTAAGAATGACCAGTGGTAAAGAGAAAATGAAACTTTATATTATGAAACATGCCTGAACGTTTTCTGTTATAGAGCTGTTACTTGTATCAAGACCATACAGAATTCAGTAGGAACTTGCAACATCTTGTCTTTCTGTATGCCATGTAATTTTTTTGAATTCAAAATTTCAACCAAGGTGGATTAAAATTAACAATTAAACCAATTTTATATCTTTTATTTCAATCCCTAAAGATGTAGGCTTTTAAAAAAATACATTCTAAATAGGTCATTATAAATGTCACAGTGAAATAATAATTCAAAATTAGAGTTTTCAGTTTTAATAAATACTTTGATATCATGGTGAACTCTAATTTGTTTGCTTGAACAGAGTCTTTTCCTAGTGGGTAGGAACAAAGCAGCTTTGAATTACAAACAATGCCCTGCAGTCAGGAAAACTCATGAGGTATTAATTTACAGTTTCATCTGTGATCACTTAAACTGTATGTGAAATCTTAAACATCTCTTAAAAAAACTACCACAATAGCTCAATAAGATATTTTTTCAACAGTGCTTTAACAAAAACCATACAATATTAACTACTATTGTCAAAAAAGCCAAATGTAAGTTGTGTTTAAAGCCTCCATTCTAGTAACCAAACAATACTAAAGAGATGTCACTCTTCAGTAACATCTAAGGAGCTGATACAGAAGAATGAAATATGGTCTCCAAAACCATTTTACTCTGATTTTTCACTCATATAATAAAAGTAACAAGAAAAACAAAAAATCAGGAAAAACTGTATATATGGGTACTTACATATAAAATACACATTATATATAGCAAAATACATTGGGTTTTATTCCAGTGTATATTATACAGTAGAATGGGTTGGAAAGGACCTTAAAGATCACCTAGTTCCAACCTCCACTGCCATGAGCAGGGACACCTTCCACTACACCAAGTTTGCTCAAAGCCCCATCCAACCTGGCCTTGTACACTTCCACACATGGGGCATCCACAAACCTCTTCCAGCACCTCACCATCCTCACAGTGAGGAACGTCTTCCTTACATCTAATCTACATCCACCCTCTTTCAATTTAAAGCCATTACTGCTTGTCCTATCACTACGCACCCTCATAAAATGTCCCTCTGCAGCTTTCCTCTAAGGCCCACCTTAGGTACAGGCAGGCCACTGTAAGATCTCCCTGAAGCCTTCTCTTCTTCAGGCTGAACATCCCCAACTCTCTCAGCCTGTCATAATAGCAGAGGTGCTCCAGCCCCCGATCATCTTTATGGCCCTCCTATGGGCTTGCTCCAACAGGTCCACATCCATATCTGTCTATCTCTATGTAAAGCAGATGGCAGTTTAACTGTTCTCGAATCAGATTGTTGTGGGCTTAGGCTCTTCTGCCTCTGATCTCTTCTTCCTCTTACATGGCTTTGTGCCATACTCGAAGGCACAACTATATTTGCAGAATTTGCTTTTGAGAAAGACAATTTAGCAGCGATATGTAATTTTGTGAACTGTGAATACTGGGAACATCTAGAACGTTTATAATCCTCTTAAAACATATTTATATTGCTAATACACATCTATTTCTAAAGACTTCTCATAACTGTTGAATTAACTTTCCATAATTGTGAGTACTGTGTCCATTTTACAAAACTTCCTTTAACAAAGGTTTTTATTAATAGGTTCTCATTTTCTATAGAGGGAAATGATAATGTTAAATTCTAAATAGAAGTCCATTATGAACAATGTACATGAATATAAAATTCTTGAAAACACAAGGAAACTTTTGCGGCAGTCATCATGAAGTAGCTAGCATTCTGCACACATTCAGAAATACTTGTTTTGAAAATGTGAGACTTTAAGACAGTCACAGAGGCAATACAAAACTGTAAGACAGTTTTCACAAGTTTTTTACTTCCATATAGAACCAGGGACATAAGTCCATACACTTTTTTACTGCATAAACATGGATGGTAGAAAGTTAGCCGAGATCACAATTTAGATACAGCTTTTATTTCACCCAAATCTAAACTCCTACTGAGGAAATGACATACCACTTGCTACTTTTCAATGACTTGCAATGAGAGCTACTTGAATTCTTTACAGAATAGTCTCACACACACTGGCACCTACTAAGAGCATTAGTGTACGTTGTGCAGGTGTGCACACTTTTTAAAATATAGTCATTTGATTTTCATTCATGAGGGTTTTTCTCTACTTATAACTGTTCACTTTTACTAATTAGTAGCAGAGTTAAAAATCATAAAATATATAACATGTATTTAGAGACAAAAGTTAATATCACACAATTGTTAGATATCTCAATTCAAACACTAGATATTTATAACTACAACACAAAAGCAAAAAAAGGAAAAATGAACTTCCAACATATTTCAGTTAATTTCTATTTCCTGGATTTAAGACTGGATTTCTGATCTATTTTAATGTGGAAACAGTTGAACTTTAATAAAAATTGCTAGTTTCAAATTATAACATGTATTGCAAAATTGGTTTGTACCCAAAAGAGAGCTACAGGAAATGTATGAGCCTGTATTAACGACACACAAAATCCTCAGGTTAAAATCACTCAAGTTCCACGTCAAACACTTTGAAGTTAGGAAAAGCTAGAAATAAGACTATTACTCATTCTTGCATGTGCTGCTTTCTATTTGCTCTCTCTATTGAGCTTGTGACCCCTCTATATACGCCACTTATGAAGACAAAATTACTGGCTTTGTCAGCAGTATTTTTCAACATAAATTTCTGTAGAGAAGCACTTGTATTCAAGTATAAACAGATGTATTTTCATATGATCCCACTATAATTAAAGGTATAATTATCCTCTTTCTGTGGAAGCAAAGGTAAAACACTATACTAATTTTGAGTGCTCAACTTGTTATGCTTGGGATCTGTTTTTCTCTGTATCCAGGTTTATCTAGTACCTAATATGTTCAAAGAATAACCCCCATTCATCTACTGACAGTTGTATGGTCTCAGCACATTAAGATTGCAAGTTAAACACACGGGGGGGGCAACAAACGAAAACACACCAGGGAAAGTTAGAAAATTTACACAGAAGACTGAATAAAACCTTCAAAGATCATTCGGTAATGCTGTAAAGGAACCCTGTCTTCACTTTCCACTACTGCACTTCTCATTCGTCTTCACATAACCCATCTCCCAAAGTGTATGATGCTCTATAGACAAGGGCACCTCACCATTACACAATCATCTTTTTTTCATATTGCACCCTGAACAATTATAAATAAAAACTACACAAAAACTAGTGTATGATAATATTGCCAAAGACCACCATCATAGAGAAGCATCTGCTTGTTATCAACACTGAAGAATAAGACAATCACACAGCTGATAGTTACTGTCACCTCAGTGGTGATGGCTGTTTAAAGGTTGTTGGTCAGTTTAACATTAAACAAGGCAGATTACATTAAACTACTTTCACAGATAATGATCAGGCACATCCACACTAAAAATACTCCCAAAAGTAAACTTTCGTGTTTCATGAACAATCATCACATTGTTACTGGAACTCATATTTGATTGCACATGTGTTAGCCTAACTTGCAGAAAGGACAAATACTTCCCCAAAATGTAAATACAAGATATCACTGGACAAAGACACATCCTGAGGACATGATAGGAGATATACAATACCCAGAGAAATTTTGAAGATCTTTTTTCCTCCTCAGTTCAGTTTCAGATTCTACAACAGAGAAGTCAAACTTGGCTGGCAAAGGTTATTAAGTTAAAACAAGCCTTTACAAATTAAAGAACTCTAAAAGGTTCCCTTGTAAATCTGGAAAAGTAAACTGAAGCTGCTGTTCACTTTCTGAGTGCACGATTTTTTTGAAATATGCTTTGTAGGTTTAGGACAGGAATGTGACAGCAATGGCAATGACAGACGATTACCAATGCATCACACACAAACCTCAAATTAAGATTTTGGAAAACAAATAAGTATATTTTCCAAAGCCTTTACTGCAAACCATCTGGATTTAAGACTTTTCAAATATGTATTTTATTAGAAGAAATCTTGAACACAGACAGACAAGAGCATATATGGCAAAATAAAATAAATCCTTGTAATGTTTTTTTTTGTACCTGTATGCAGGCAGAATCACAAAAACTTTTTTCAGTTCCCTTTCTTTGTAAAGGTGCATGTTTTCCTGAACAGCAAGCCTGAGGATAGCGACCATTTTCCATCAGTTCTCTTACTTTTGTTTTGCAGTAATTGCTTCCAAAATATTTTTTCATAACCTTATTGTCTTCCTGCATGCCTTATTCCCCTCCAACCCTTTTTTTAGTTGTACTAAACTATTTCTGTGAGGAATGGGTGTTAAGAGACCTCACATG
The DNA here is from genome assembly GCF_000710305.1 of Buceros rhinoceros silvestris. Lineage (NCBI taxonomy): Eukaryota > Metazoa > Chordata > Aves > Bucerotiformes > Bucerotidae > Buceros > Buceros rhinoceros. Next base: position 32,040 of record NW_010398362.1, read on the forward strand.
CAGACCTTGTCTCCTTCTGTTTGCTGGGCTCTTTCTTTCTTTAAGAATTTTCTATTTGTCAGGTTAATATCTTTATTTGTGAGCTCTTTTGGAAACCATTATGAGCTTTGTGTAGGATCTTTAGTGATCTACACCCTGCAACTCTCAAACTTTTAGAAAGAGTCTCTAGGTGGCAGGTTTCGGTCATTCCCAGGTCTTGGAAAGGGAGAGGGAAAACCAAGCATGCAGACAGCTTTCTTGCACGTGCGGCCATGTAAGAGCCCATCAAAACAGCAGTCCCACTGGTAAGAGCAGCAGGTAAGTTAAACTTCCACGAAGTGTTATATATGGGTAAAACTTTAAGGAGTCTGAACTGAACTGACATTTACTTGGCCACTAGCTTTTACTCTTTGACCACCAAGGGCACTGCAACTTTTGGCAAATTTAATTTACAATTCATCATTTAAATAACATTAGAAGTGAGACAATTGCCTATATTAGATAATCAAGTAAAGCATTCAGAACGACCACCATGATCTCCTTAAATGTATTACATAATCAGTGGTTTCAGCTTATAACAATAATCTGCTCACAAAGAAAGAACTAGTTTCAGTTATACTTCCCCAAGGAAAAATGATATCTTTTGTAAGACATTATTGATAATAAAGTATTTATGTACATTGTTTGGCATCGTGATTTCCTTTATTTCCCCCTATTTGAATGCACCAATTTTTTGGTTAATACAGTAAATCCGTTGTATTGAATCTGAACCTGATTAATGATGCACTGTATCAAGCTAAGTAGAATTAAATTAGTGTATAATTGATTAGTGTGTAATTGGAGCAGAGCTGTAGATTTACCAACTTTAATTAGGATGGCTTATTACAGATAATATACATTATCATAATATAAAACAGAAAACAGAAGTACTTGGTTCATTAAAAAGCTTAACTTAAGATCAGGTGGACAGCCTCATAGATTAGAGAGGCGTACAAACCAATGCCTTGCAAAGTTCTTTAAGACAAGTAAATCATAACAACCTAAATCCTTCAAAGAAAGGCAAATTGCTGATTAACCTTTTACCCTGGATTTCCTAAGCAATTAGACTGTTTATACTAATTTACTATAATAGACCATTCTAATAGAAGAGGGTAAATCTACAATGCTGCTACAATTAAACATCAAATCCTTTTAGTCAGTACACAGTATTGCCAGACTGTGAGCAGAAAGACAATTACTACTCTCAAAAATGGAAAAAAACAAAACCAAAACACACAGACCTTTAAGATTAAAGCGTACAAAGCATAGGCATTTACTAAAGTAGAAGGAAACAAGCAGCAGCAACTCAATCACTAGACCTCATCCATATTTTCTTAATACTCCTTTAGATGGTAACTCCAGTCTAGACAGAGGGAAGAACTGCTCATTCCCCTGAGTACACTGCCACAGTAATTATGTTCATTATCTCACACACTAACAACAAAGATATAATAATCTACCAGTGAATAATTCATACATTGTCAGGTCCCTCTATGATGTTCATTACTAATGGTACTACTTACAGTGCAAGTTAGAATGCAATTTTTTTTAAAGATGCATTTACTACAAACAAAATGTTTGAGTCAAGTCGCTTCTACCTTCTTAACCATTAATTTAGCAACCAGTAGAAACATTTCTTTAAATCTTTCTCTTACATATTTAAATAAATACCAAGCAGGGGAAGTGAAACAGCCAGTTGGCATCTTCACAGATAAACATAAGCCATGATTTTAAGAGGTCAAACGCTACATTTTTTAATTGTAAATTAACAATGAAAGAAGGTCAAAAAGTTTTAATAATAATTGGTCCTTCCCATACCCCACCTCCCAATGCCTGCTTTATTCACTACCAAGATTAAAATATCTCCACTCATTTTATCTAAATACTTGCCATCTATCTCACAGAATCTAAACAAACATCAAATTTAAGCAAACACATTAATATAACTCACCTACTTGCCTACTCTAATCGATATTTATAGTATTTTTCTACTATTGGAACTAAATCTCTGTACCAAAGATTTTGCCTCCCATTTTCATTCGCTTTTATAATTTGCTTTCATTATATCTACTGAATCGAGCTTGGAAGTTAAAATGAGAGCATCTTAGCCCATTTAAAAAATTGTTTCAGGTGTAGAACTGCCATAACTTGTCTAAAAGCTACACATATTACTCAATTCTCTGAATCAATGTACTTAGCTTCAACATCTTGAAAACAGTAAGGTAGGAACCCTCCATTTTTTTTCCCCCTCCCCTTCAAACTCTGTACTGGTCCATCCTAAATACTTTTATAGGCTATTCATCTGATTTAGACACATTTTTACTCATACAGAGTAGCATCAGAGTTGTTCTCTGAATACACAAGGTATGAAATCTATGATGAAATTCTATAGCAATAATCACAATTGATCATAATGTTTTGATTTACTTTTTGCGTACTTATTATGAACACTTTTAGCAAATCCATTCACATTAAATACACACAAAATCATTTTCTGTTTAAGATATTAATGAATAATTATCCATTGTCTTTAGCCCACATACCCCTCCCGGACTCCCGTTCTTGGCAGGCCCCGGCCGCCCCGTGCCCGGGTCTGTGATGTCCGGAGGTAGAGCAGCGACTCTTTCACGGGCACCCCCTTGACGTGGGGAAGGAGCTTGCGTGCCCTTGTGAGGTCGAGAGCTGCGCTGGTGGTAGCATGTGCCTCCGGTGGGGTCTCCCAAGCCAGACAGGTCTCAACTGAAGGGTCAGACAAAGTGTGTCCATGGGCAGGATGGGCTCACTAGCCTTCGGGCAGCCATCCTAGGAGAAGGACAACTCTGACTCCAAACCCGGGCAGATGGAGCTCGTTTAGCCTTGTAAGGCTCATCCATCTAAGAGAAGGATACTCTAACCAAACCTACGGCCTGAGGGCTTCGCTGTCACTATCCAAGCTCGCCAGGCTCTGGCAGATGAACCTCAGGTGCAAAGGGTGGAGCCAGTTCCGTACACGCTGCGCCTCACCTAAAAAATCCATCGCGCAGGCCCGAAGGGTGCACTCATCGCTTGCAGTGAGCGTGGGAAAAGCCCTTCCCAGATCTTCGTTCACGAAGCCAAGCCATGAGCCCACGTAACAAACGTAATTTTGGCAAAACAAAATACCAAAACAATGAGACTGGAAAGAAGTTAATTCAAAGCATATGCATCACCAGCACCCTTCAGCATTAAGAAAATATTTAGCAGAATTAACTGGTTCCCAGGCTCCCCTCACACATTTTCATGACTGTTAATGGAGGACCCAATTCTGGCACCTCCAGGTGTCTTGGTCCTATGAAAACTTCAGTCTCAGTAAGGCACAATATTAACTTTAGCAGGAGCCTCCTGTAAGAAACTGGACATTTACAAAGCCAGGTCTATTCTCTGCAACATTAAGAATCTAAGTCAAGTAAGAATAAGCTCAGTACCAAGGTGTTTAAAGTCAGATGTACACAGAACAGTTTAAAGTTTACGAGGACTCTGAGGACCAGAGGTCACAACTTACAGGAACAAACGCACTTATTCTTACTATTAATTGACTATCTGAGCAAACAGAATTAACTGCCTCAAGTGGTTAAAAATATTCTCTAAGATAACAGTATTTGTCAATGTCATACACACTTGGTAACCCACTATTGACATTGCTTCAAGACCATTATTCTCGAAGTTTGTGCAATTTCACTTGGTTTGATTCAAATCACAAAGAGTGGACGTTTCAACATGGCAGTGCTGGGTTTGGCTGGGATAAGGTTAACTTTCACAGCCAGGATAGCCAGACCAAATCAGCCAATAGGGTGTTCAGTCTCATAATGACATCATGCCCAGTACTTACAAGGAGGAGTTAGCCAGGAAGGGGCACAGCCTTCAAACAGCAGCATGGCTCTGCGCAGCTCAGCTCAGCAGTGGGGTAAGCAGTGCATTGTGTATCACTCATTTTATTATTGTTTCCTCTCTGTTGTTTCAAGGAAACTGCCCTTATCTTAACCCACTTGGCTTTACCTTTCATTTTCCCTGCCTTGCCCCGACTGGGGTAGAGAGGGGGTGACCGAGCGGCTGGTGCTTGGCTGCCAGCGGGGTTTAAACCATGGTAGTGGTCTAACTATTTGCTGGCTCCACAAAACTAGCGACGGGATTAACAGTTTACCCAGAACAGTATCATCAATTGTAAAGGTTTAGAAACAAAAAACAGAGTTCAAGTTTTACTTCCACATGCTTCCAACGGTTGCTTCTTGGGGGAACTTCAGTCTCTGACACCTTTTCAAACTTCCCAGTATAGGCAATTTCTGATTTTTCCCAATCAGCATCATCTTTTTCTAAATACATAATGCTAGCACACTGCCCCATTCATTACAATTGGAAAAGCCTTTTATTTAGAAGGTCTTATTAAATAGACCAGTGCTTGCCAGTCAAAACATGGTAAAAAGGGAAAGAAATTAAGTTGTTAAAAATATGACAGTATGTAGAGACATATTTTAACAAGAAATCCAGAAATACTCAGGTATGTTTAATTTTCAGAGGGTTACACTGAAATTATTCCCTGAATACCCTGTGATAGCCCTTTTACTTATTTCCCAGTACTGCCGCCTCTCCGTTATCTACTTTATTATACAAGTACTCATGGCTCCAGTTGGTCTCTAAATAAATCATCCTCCCATAAGTAAGAGAAACTAGCTCCATTCTTAAATTATGAAATTTAGATCAATTTTCTGGCACTTCAAATCAATGTAACTAATGGTCCAATTTCAAATCAATTTGATGCATGTAATTTACAATAAGCATGCACGTCCTCCATCTGAAAGGCTAACAAATGAATTTTACAACGACCTCACCATGAGTAAAACTTGAAACTTAACCGACAAGCAGCACATAAAAGGTGAATGTGCTGATCTTCACTGCAGTGATCCAAACATACAATCAACCCCATCACACCCACAGAAGTAGGTCAGGTTTTTCATGCTTGGTCTACTGACAATTTGATACATGTTGGTACTTTTTCCAGAAGAATATACCTGATTTGTGTCTCTCACACTCGACAGTGACACAATACCAATACTCACCAGAAATTCAAGCTCACTAATAATCCAAGATATGGTAGACATACAAGGAAAAAAACAAAACCATTTCAGCCTGAAGAATACAGCCATCCAGAAAGTTTTAAATCCTATACACTAGAGAATCACAGCTCTCGGTCTGGATGCTCAAGCCTAACTTCAAAACAGAATTCACAAAACCAAGCCCAAAGGAACAGGGTTATCAGTACTGAAGATGAATTAACAGGCTTCACAGTAAGTAAACAGGAAATAAAAACTGAACTTCAGAGAAGGCATTAGATGCATCATCTAAGAACTTCCTCCTCCTCTGTTAAAACTCCCATCACTTTCTCTCATTTATGTTAAGAGTTCGGAGGGCTGCAATTCCCAAACGAGCCTTCTTATTTCACTCACAACCTGGGTGGTATAAATGCAGAACTATTGCATTTCTTTCTTTCGCTACTCCAACCAACAGGTTTTTTTCCATGTTCCACTGCTATTTAATATCTGTGAACTTTGTTTTACTGAATTGATTTTGCAAGCAGCAATTACTCTGACATCTAAGTAGCACAAATGAAATTAAAAATAGGAATGATACAAAAAACCTGCAGTGATGATAAAGTCTATAAAAACAGTTTGTGCTGTTGCTGCCAAGGCACATAAGCCTGAAATCTCCATTATATGTGCTGTTTTAAAAATTTGTTCAAAGGTAATTTTTTTCAGTACTAGTGATAGGCAACCTTGCTCTCCAATTATTAAAGGCAGGACAACATCACTAAATGGCAAAAAGGAAAAAATATCAAACAATACAATCATATACGGACCATTTGAATTAAAGTACAATCCTTTCCATAGCTGTAGGCAACCACCAATAACCCAGACTAGCCACAGTACAGACACTTTACAGACCAAAGTCTACACTAGGATACCTTCCTGTTTATGTTAGCCTGACCTCTTGTAACAAAATATCAGGTTTGACATAGATGAGATGGAGGGGGGGGGCGGAGGGGGAAATTTTAAAATATCAGTTATCAGCAAAAAGACCATAGAGACAGAAGGTATTAAAAGTGTCTTAAGTTCTTGCAATATTAAGAAATGTATTAGATGATCTAGGGGATTCCACCATGTCCCAGAAAGTGAAAACCTAAACAGATCTGCACTCAAAAACTTTTGGGGCATCTCATTCTACATCCAGCGAACCATTTGTACGATTTCTGTTCATGAATACAATGTGCTACCAGTCATAGAATATATTTTAATACCACCAGAAGCACATCACACTTTGGCTCAAATCCTGGTGCACCAGCACCACTACCAACAACAAGTCTAAGGGACATGCAAAACCAAGTCAAGCACATGAAGAGAAAGCCTCTCCTAGTTACTGCATGCAGGCAAAATCCTAAACGATTGGAGGAATGCAACAAAAAAATAATTCAAACAAAATTTAACATAAGCTAACACAGCACATCCCACAAGTTTTCCCTATAAACTGGTAAAATGGTATTGTTCACTTCCAACGAGTACTCCCTTTAGCTTTAAGGCTAAAAGTAGAGCTTAGCTTGAACTGCAAAAAGAGGAGCAACCAGCTATTAATACTCCAGACTCCAGTTTATGAAGAGCAAACATTTCACAAAATCTTAACTGTACAGAAGCATCCCTAAACAAAGAAACAAGCATTACTAGCAACCACTACATGCATTCCAGTCCTGTTCTCATTTTTCCCTTATCTTTCAATCCCATATTGGTGGTTATTCTTTCCCAAGAAGAATGGTGAACTCTTCGCCATATCATCAATTCTTTAGTCTTGAAAGAAGATAAAAGCTTCTTAAGTACATCAACCACTATGAGCTTAGCAGCAGCAGTCCCACATTTGAAAGGTTTAACACCACCATCATAACTATGCAGATAGCTCAATAGATAATGCATTGTCCCAAGAAGTCCTAGGGCTAAAAATAATTTCAAGCTCTTACCATACAGAGCCAATGGTAGAAGCAAACAATTAGCTAGTTTCAGGAGTAGGCATGCACTGTATTTCACTGTATTCACTGTACAAGGCCATCTGTCAGACTGGCTCTCGCCTACTCGCATAGCATGAGATCATAGCAGTTGGGACAAATAAGGTATGCCGCTGAAGCATGTTTTCTTTTTTGCTTTGCCCAAAAAGAATTCAATTCATGTGCTCAGAGATCACTCTACAATGGGAAGCCAAGTGCGGTAAGTGGGGACAGTTGGAAGATTCAATTCAAAAGTAGAGGAAATCTGAACTAAATGCATCTATGGAACTTATTAGTTCAATTGCCCAGACAGCATCCAGATTAGCTCAGGGTCTTTTCCTCAAAGGCTAATACCCTGCTGTGTTTTTAGGATTATATATTAACATCCTTCTTCCTAACTGCTATTCCTGTATGTAAATCCAATGAGTCAGTTCAATTAAGCACCCTTCATTTATGTATTAACACTGACTGGCTTAGATAACCTAGAGTCTACTTACCAAAAAAAGTGGCATTTACATGAACAGGGCTGATTTCCAGAGCTGTAGTAACCAACTATATCATAAGTAGCATTAGATCCGAGACAACTACAGTACTTAATCTCCTCTTCCAAAAACATAGCTGCAATCTCACCTTTCCACTGCAAAGTACACCAAGGAGATGAGCTGACAGCAGTGACTGCCCTCAAGATACGTTTCTTGGGGTAAATGGCTTGCCACTCTACCAGCACCAGAAAGTTTTAGGCTAACAGCACTTTGCATCCTTTAAGGCCAAGCCCATAACAGCCTCATTCCAAACCTACATGAGCACAGTGAAAGAGCAGAAAGAAAACAACAAGTCCATGAAATGAACGCTTCTTTCTGCAAAGAGAAACATCACGCATGATTTGGAAAGCAGTAAATTCTCTCCTTCAGCTAACAGAAATTTGCATATTGACATATAATACACTAAAAATAGTAATTTCAGATTGTTTAAATATAATACTTGCAAATATTTCTTCAAGATAAACATAAATTTGAAGGCTGCACTTAATATGATCAAATGTTCTTCATTAGGATCAAAGTTCATCCAATTCAACAAAGTTGTTTCAAATACTGCCAAGTATTCAGAGACAAGTCATGATGTAATATGAGAAATTTACATACTGTGTTCCCTCTCATTGCGGCTTTGGGGGTTTAATGCAAAATTTAACATCTGCATATGCTTTTCCGTGCCCCAGTTTATTAACGATTTAACAAGGAAAAATAATTTGTTTCATAATCATCATGATACCACTGGCAGGATTTTCATTCCTTCATCCAACCAGCTTACCAATTTCACCATGCTTCATTTTAGATCAGTTTGCATGTCTTGAACTCCCAGATTGGCTTCATCTTGGTTTGCTTCTCTTTTATACTAAAAAGCACTCTCCAACACTTTGCATTTTCTACTTAGTAAGATACTTGTAGGGTGTTGTCAAGTCTGGGACAAAATATCCCTAACACTGAAGTTTTTACACCAGGAGGACAGCATACGAGGCAAGCTGTTCCTGGCAGAATTCCATGATTTTCACACTCCTCTTCTACTTGTGCATGTCTTTCTCCACAGTGAAAGGCAGAGCTCCCACAGACAGGAGTCAGTCATAGCATGGCCAAAATGGGACAACTCCAGCACCTCATCTTTCAGAAAGAGTGGAACAGGGTAACAAATGAAAGCCAGCTTACAGATTTCACTCAGCTGTGATACGGAGAATGCATTAAGAAGAATCCAGATTATATATATTAAAAAAGGATATCAGAAGACCAGTCTAAAGGGCCAGTTTTCCCTGTCCTTAAAATGCTCCTGTTAAGGATTCTCACTCTTATAAGATAGAGTTTTAACAGTATCCCAAGACACAAGGGAGAGCAAAGAGGTAACACGAGGCACTAATGACTAACTCTGAGTTCTAACTGTTTTTATGTAAAAGAATGGATCAACAAAAAAAAAATTGCTATTTGGGAAAGAAAGGTTAAAACAAATTGAAAACTGGAAAAAAAGTTGGAGAAGGGATTTCTAATTATCAGAGAAGATTCATGAATCTGCACTGAGAAGATACTGGACCAAAAACATGAGGCCTGAACAGATGGTATCTTTAAAGAATTCTCTTTATCAAAAGAAACCGGATGCTCTGAAACAATATCTGTTTTATGAAATCTATCACGACTATCATACATTATAAACTTAAAAAAAAAAAAGACGTGCTACTACTACATCTTGGTTGTGCAACACCCTATCTATATTCACAATCACACTAACTAAAACATGAGTTTGTGATGTGTTACCTCATTGCAGTCAGAAAATGAATCTCTAGTAATAAGAATTTAAGTGAGACAGACCTGTAACACACCAAACATGAGAATTCCCTGTGGGGATGTATCTCGGATCTCATACTCCTTCAAACAAGTGATAGCTCTGCTTAACTATTTCATATAAAAGCCAGAGGGCAAAGTAGCAGTCACGTAGCAGGACATAATCTCTCTTTCACATAATAATCAATCACAAGACCTGAAAATCAAGAAAAACCCTGAAAAACTGAGGTGTATCTGGAATCATGTACCTAGCTAAGAGATTCATAAATTTCATTCTAATTACTGAAAGTTTTTTGTAAGGACAGTTAATTTCTGGTTCTATCACATAACCTGAAGAATTTGAAAAGTATCTACAGAGATATATAATGTCAGATTTTCCCCCCTCTGTTAAGTGACAGATTATTTTATAGTGACTCTACGAAAATATATAAAAAAGAAGTCTGATCAATGAAATCATAACATATATTAATTGAATTGCATTAATAACTCAGGCATGACACTGTGTATAATAAACACTCCACAGAAAGCTTCCCACCTTCAATTACAAGAACACGGGTTCTTGCAGGTATATGATCTTGTAGATGATCTCAGTTTGTCCCAGGAAGACAACACAAAGAAGAATGCAAAGAATTTTTTGCATTTTTCATTTCTGAAACACATCATCTTCAGATGATGAAGAAATAAAAATATATTACACTAAAAGGAGTCATCCAGCTTTTAGATGTAGTAAGATTAACAATAGTTAAGATCTTTACTTACTTTTAAGCATTTTGGGTCTTTTTGAATGGCAAGGGATTTTAAGAAACTTCAGTAGAGTGTAAATTTGAAAAAACAACAGCATCTTTAGCTATCCATTCTCTTGTATCAAGCAGGAAGAGTTACATATAAAGATATTTAAACATTTCTACCAGCTGCCATGCAGAGAACTGAGTAATAACAAAGAGGATTTCAACAAGAAATAAATCTCCTCATCTTCTCAACCCTTAATGCAAAAGAAACAGATCCATTAATTCATCATCCTTTTAGATTACTCCTTTGACATACTTAGCCTAATACTTTGGATTTCTTTTCAACTACTACCACCCACAATACATCTATATATAGATAGCCTACTTCAAGTAAGTACATCCCATAGCCTTTAGCCCAACAGACACTTAAAGTATAAGATCAATACCACTTATCACTGTCGTAAAAAATCCTCACACGAAGCTCCGAAGTATGCTGGCCAGCTTCCTGTCAAACTTCTGCACCTCAGTTTCCAGCAGGGATTCCCTGCACCTTCTCTTGCTCCCCACCTGGCACCAAGAATCTCCAGTTAGATCCAATAGTCATGCACTATGTCCCTAAGCCTCTGAACAGTTTCCAACACTCTAAGAAAGTTTGCCTGCCCTTCAGCCCAGCTCCTCACAGTGTAACTTCACTCTACCTCAAACCCAATTCCTGTTCTTGAGCAGGGCTCTAGAAGAGAATTGCCATTACTCAGAGAACTCGAGATACACAGCATTGCTTTGTATGACTATATATTTACTGTTATCTCGAAAGTTTAAATCACCACCAACAACTGTTCTAGATAGAGAAAACAGCTACACAGCAAACAAACACAGAAGAGTTTTTTCTCCTTTTTGTCTCAATCCATTAAAAAAATCAACATTAAGCTTATGAAATGATCACATCAGAAGAAGCAGAGTGAAATCTACACCTGTAGAAATAGAGACTTTTGAACAGGTTTTCTGACAACTAAAATAAATTAAAAAGAAAAAAAGATAGCTACTTTTATCTTAGAGGACAAGTAATAAAACAGAAATTAGAACTCCAGGACAGATGTAGCATACGTAGCATGAAGAAACTAAGATCTTCGAGGTACAGACAAAGCAAGCAAACAACTGATTTCAGTAAGTAATGACCATATCCAACAAGTAGCCTCTTGAAAGATGTGCCTGCTGAATGTAAAACTGCTTGCTTCTTCGTCAGAAATAATGAAGTGTGGTTTCTTAAAAAAGCACATTCTGTAGTTCCTATCCCATACCTTTACTTCTCTGTCACGTTCCTGAAGTCCCACCACAGTCCCCTCTCACCTTCATGTTCTCTCATCTCCTCCAGCCTAGCTATTTGGCTGTTGAAAAGGGAGAACCTGACGTTCTGGGGTTCTCTGCATTGTGGCTGACTGGGTAGTACCCATAAGCAGTTTCAGCCAACTAGGCATGCTGCTGCTGGGAGCAAATAATGTCTGAGTTCCACCCATCTTTCCCTCCATGGGATTCTCTTCATCAGGCCACTAACTTGCTTGAAACCTGAAGTAACTTACTATCCTACGGATTTCTGCTGCCTTGTCTAATACGATTATGATATCGCCCGCTAAGCTGAAGAACTATTAGAAGGCAGATACTAGATAGCTCAACTGGTAAAAGAGATGGGCTACAAACACACAAGATAGTGTCTTTCCAAATCTCATAATTTCTTCTGAAGACAGAACTGAGAGCAGTAACAGTTTTCTTAGGTTATAGGGATTTTTTTTTTTTCCTCTCCTAGGCCTCTTAAAAAAATTTACTCCTATTGCTCTGCATATATCAAAACATGTGAAAGAAAACAGAACAGAGAAAGAGACCAAGCACAAAAAAACCCCATTTTTAAACCAGCTTTTAGGAAAACTGGAATAGATTTCCAATAATTCATAGATAAATTTCAGAAATTTCTAAAGCCCTGTTAACTCCCAAATCTCTAGCTTATCAAACTGCCATCTTTAAAAGAAGGCGTACCTTTTCAAGTAGTTATTTACTTCTTGAAATGCAAATTTACAAGAAGAATTCATTTTCTCCCCCCTCAAAAAACATGAAGAGCTTTCAAAAGCTGATTTACCTTCTCATTTATACGAGGTAATGCAGCATATTTGCATAAAACAGTCAAAACTTTTTTTTTTTTAATGTAATAGGTAGGTAACTATGTAACCCCTGCCGTTTTAAAAGACAGTCCCCTTGTTAGGAAACCGCTCAAAGTGACAATTTCAGTAACTCAGCATCTCTTTCTGGATAATTAGATGTATTATGAATATGCAGATTTCACAGAGCTGATTGGCTCAGATATACCCCATTCTTCAAGAACATCACCTTCCATAAAAACAACTGTATTACCAAGCAGCAAGCTCTCAACCCAAACTTGCATTAAACATTCATTTGCAAAACTCAAATACAGATCACACCACATAGAAATACCTTTCCTCAACCTTTGTGAAGGTACAGGTTAGAGATGACTATTTTCCTGTTGGTACTGTGACCTGTATACATCGGATTTTCCTGCAGCAGATCTTCACAAAATCTTTGGGGAGGACAGGGCTGGAGATCTCACGCCGTCCACATTACCACAGATTGTAAGTTAAATAACGTAACAATAGCACCATCCAGTGGCAGTATCTTCCCTTTCAACAAGTCCATCACTCAGTCACTTACAGTGATCCCGCTGGAGCAACTGTGAAACAGTTCCGTAGGGTATTTCCACTTCAAATCACAGTTTTTTGAGCAGCCAGCATCCCAACAACATAAAGTTCTTGGTGGGAAATGCAGTACTAGCAAAGAGCCTGGAAAGAGCAACTGCGCATACAAATAATTGTGTAAAACCGATACTGAACTTGAAGTATTAAGTAGAAGGTTCTGCGACTTGTAATATTTACAAGATCTGTGATGCAAGTTTACTTCAATGCTGAAATCCTACTAATATATTCACTGAAGGCTGAAAATGCTTTTTTCTTGAATGACGCAGTTCCTTACTGCTTTTTAGGTAGAAAATGTTCCAGTCTTCTCAGTATTTATTTTCAAAAAACCACTCCCTCCTCCCCAAAAAACACAAGCAACTGTTCTCTGAGTATTTTAGACCTGTTCACTTCTCCCTCATTTTTTTTATTCATATTCAGTTGTTTTCTTCCTTGTATTTATTTGGTTGATGTCTTATTTCATCAGAAAATAGGATATTTTATATTTTAGGGTACCAGAATGGTGACCTCTAGTCATGGTAAGCACCTATGGCAGAGCCATAAGAAATAACAAAAAAAAAAAAAAAAAAGAAAAGGCTGCTGTACAGTAATTGCCAAGTGCAATAACCAATGACAGGAATAGAGAAGGAATGACTGGTCTTAAAGACATTTGTAAGGCGGTTTTTCTCAGAGTAGACACAATAAACAGAGTCACACAGTCAATCCTTGTCACAGGGACATCCTTCCAACTGAGGAAAGACTCCCATAAATTATATTAACCACTAACACATGATTAGGGCAACTACGATGGCATGATTTTCTCTTTGTTGTGAAGTGGGATGTTCACACGGCGGTGGGGAGGGGTTAAGAAGGCTGCTGTTCCTAAACAGTCCCATAGCTGCTGCTGGGATTATCACCCAGATATTTTTTTTTTAATTAGACAGAAGTCTGTGCAGGACTTAACAGAAGGGAATAGTAGGCTTATTCACTGTTGCATACAGACATGTTTCACTGTTGCTGAATGCTAGAAATGTTAGTTGAAGAGATCACCTACTCCAGAAAAGTTAAGTGAGTTCGGAAGCAAATTAGAGTAGCCCATCTCAGCTGTAAGGTGTCTTGTCACTATGGCCTGAAAGCAGTGTTAACTACTTTAGTTGCATATCTTGTTTAAATATTCACTTTCAACCTAAATCACTCAGCACATTTTTGCACTAATATTGAATTTCCAAAAATACTTTTTCCAACACAGTGGGAGACTGATTCTAACTTCCTATTTACAAAGGCCCAATCCAAGACCTGCACACATCCTGCTGACCTAAATCTAGGACAAGCAGGATAGGAGAATGTGTGTTTATTCAGTTTTGTTTAAAGCAGATATTAGAAAGTAGTAACTGAAATTAATTAATACCCCTATATTCTCACTGTCTGTAGCTCTATCGTTACTCTCTTCACAATCAGAGCAAGCTACATCAGTTCAAGAGACAAGTCTGCGTGTACTGGGGGCAGGGTGCTTAAGATACTTAACCAGCACCGGGAGTTTAATCTCCATCACCTCCCACACACTCCTGCACCACCCTGAATAATGCATATTGGTTTCAGATGCTCAGCAGAGACACTGGCATCTGCAGCTGCAACTGTACCAGCTGATTCGTGACCAGAGGGTACCAGTGAAGCCCTTGCAGCAGCTGCACTCCATCTGTGATCACTGGTTTGGGGAGAGAAGCTGCAGTGTGTGTCACGTGCTGTTTCCACTGCTTGTAAAGCAAGGTCATCTGATCATACAGTCAGTACAGTACGAGGGCAGGAGAGCCCCGTCAGAAAAAACAGATGGCTTGGTGGTTAAGGCATGCAGCTTCTGAATTTGCAGCAAGTTTCCCATGCAATTTGGAGACAGCTATGTTCCCCATTTGTTTTGGCCACAAATTCATAAAATTACAATCTTATCTATCAGAAAGCTGCAAGAACAAATCAATTTAAATGTCTGAGACACCAATATACAATGATTACTGAGCTATATAGTAAGTAGATCAGAAGACAAGATATTTCCTGGCAAGTCTTCAATGCTACTCATGTTCACTAAGAAAGCAAAGCAGTTTTACACTGAAACACGAACTTCTCTCCCTGCAAATGTAAAACCACATATCCATACCAGAAATACATACTTACACTGCCAAGCAGGGGCTTCTAAAAGTCCTGATTAAATTAGGCAGACAACTTTAAGTAGTGTCATGGAAGTCATCACTTAAATGGCTTCAGTCTCAGTGTTTTCCTCACACTACAGCCTACTCGGCCTGCTCCTCGTTTTTGCATGGAGGGGTGCATGGGTGCACAGAATCTTACCCTAGCAAATATATATGCACATTCTTTTCGCATGTGGCCTTGTCCTCCCAATCCTGCACCGTTCTGGCTCTCCAGTTTAGAACCATTGCCTTTTTTCCCCATCCCATTGCCATACATTCTGTAATCTACCCATCTCTCTCTTCACTGTTCCTTCTCCACTGAGTGACTTACGTATGAGAGTCAACTCCCCTTGAGTTGACTTATGGACATTAGTTCTGTGTTTCACCCTGCAAGCCCTCTGCCACTTCATGCTATTACAGCAGATGTGATCCAAAGGAAACTTCTGGAATGAAACAAGTGTCAAATTTTGTACCGTGATTTCTTGCAACAAAAAGGCTCATCCATAAAACCTGCTTCAGAAGTACAAAGAACTCTTCTTCATAAATAAATTATACACAATTTAAAAATGATGACAAATTGCCTTCAGCCCATGGTCTCCTGTTTACAAGGAGGCTAAGAAGAATGATCCACTTCCAACAAAACAAACTAGCAGCCATTCCAAAACAGCAATTTTTAATTTTCTGAAGCCACATTAGAAATATGAGTCATAAAAACACTTCTGGAAATTAAACGGGCAATGTTATTTGGTTTATGTAGGGTAGCCAGAGAACTTCTGAGAGTCAATTATCTGAATGGTTTAAAGTACCTGCTTTCTTTTCCTGAATTCATTCATTTGGGGGTGGGGTGGTCAATCAGATTTGAGTCAACCATATTTGAACTGGGGTTAATTAGTAGTACAGTTACTCTTGAGCTTAAAACCCTAAATGCTAAATTCTAAGCTTTTTTTTTTAATAGTCTTGTTTCTTAATTAAACTGAATGTTAATAACAAACTAAGTTTTAGTCCTAAGGAGTGTCAACCAGCATCTCCAAAGTGACAGGGAAACTAAAATTTAAAGATAAATATTTACTATTTCAATACTACTTCTCAGAATGCTGCACTCCGTCAGCTTTGAGTTTAATGAGCTTTAATTTGATGCCTTAAGAATTCCATGCTACATATATATGTAGTATATATATATGACATATATGTGTATATATATATGTAGTATGGAATTCTTAACTGCATACTACACAACAGGAAAATTGCATCCCATTTTGGGCAACACACTTCACGAAGTATCTAAAAAAACTGGCGTGAGGGCAGAGGCAAGCAGTGAAGTTTGGAAGAAGTTGAGATGATGTGAGCTGCTGGAAGAGATGCACCCTGTATTCTCCAGTCTACAGATGCGGACAAAACAACAGACTTGAGAACATAAAAATAAAACCAGTGGGAATAATCTGTTCTCTGTGTCAGTGGAGAACAGGATAGCTAACAGAACTGAGTTGTATTCAGAACAGTTTACAACCTTGATTTAGTGTGGGGAGGGAGAACTTCTCAGTGGGAATGAAGCAGCACACCAGTACAGATTATATAGCAAGATTGCACTGTCTCCACATGACATCCTACTATGTCCAAAGACCTTGAGAGGAAGCTAGACGAGTATCTGCCAGGAATGACAAAGATGCATCTCTGGCTGGATTAGGTGAAATGAAACTAAATGATCTCTTGAGGTCTCTTTCTAAAGTTCTATGAAAGGAAAGGCAATTAATGTACAGCTACTAAATTATTTTCACACCAGCCATTTAATCTGCTCTAATAGATGATCACCTCCTTTAGAATAGCAGAGACCACTATACCGAGCCCTAATCGGTACTCTTGGGGTTAAGCTTAACCCAGAAAAGACTGAATGGAACAGAGACTTATCTATTCTTTGAGTTGCTGATAAACTGTACAGCTGATAATATTTTTTTATTCGGCAAATTATATCTGTAAATGAGGATACTTTTACAGCTAAATTAGTGAAGAGACTGATGTTGCATTAGCAGCTTTGGAAATAGACTGATACAATCATGCCTTTTTTACAGTCATGTAAGTCCCGTAACAAGCAGGGCTTCAGTTGAATTTCTCTGGAAATTCAGTTCTAAACAGTCTCACTGAAAAAGATTTTAAATGAGAAAAACGAAGTCCCGGCACTGGAAAAATCTATACCATGTTATTCACTGCAAAGCACACAAATGCCTCAGAACAACACCACAATATAGCTCATTACCTGTTTATTTAGAAATAACAGTGGTGTTACATCTGAACTATGTCTCTTGTGGAAGTATGAAAAAAACAATACATTACATGGTTTATGCATTTAAAGAACACACAGCTGTCATCAACCAGTAAGTTCTATTTTTAAAATTCAGAGCTCACAAAAGCCTCAAGCTATTCAAATCAAATGAAAAGATGTCTTTATTTTAAAATTTAGTTATAGCACCTCTTCTGTTACAGGAGATCTTTTCATTAAAATGCAAAAATACTGAAAGCTTAAATTCTCATCTGTTCTTAGGAGTATCAAAAAATTAGTATGAACCAAAAAATGAACATGTTTACTTTCTTTTGCATTGGCCGGCTTTTAGATAGTCACACCAGCAACATGTAAAAATGATTTTGAAGCGCATCAACCACACCACGCCAGCAACAAAACAAAACCCGCAAAACTGAGTTTAGAGAAAAGATAATTAAACTGTCGTTCTGGGTTTTGCAACTGTGGCTATTATAACAGTATCTATTAACATAGTAATCTGAATGCTAAATACATCTGTGGTCTCCATTGCAAAAAAACCCACAAAATTTGCTTGCTGGACTCAGGTGCATCTTATCTCAAGCTCAAACTCTGGACACACATGATGTACAACAAAATATACATTTCTTATTTTCATTGTTTTTAAACAGTCTCTGTTAGTAAGCAAGCCTCCTCATCCCAAGCTTAGAATTATTTACATAAAGAGACAGTGGTTCACTGCCATGTACTCTGAAGTGGTTAAAAGCTTTGGATTTTTTTTTTTTTTTTTTTTTTTTTTTTTTTTTTTTTTTTTTTTTTTACATCTTTTACCGTAGTTTTCCATTAATTACCCTAAAGCTAGCTACTACATAAACTGCCAGCCTGTGGCAAAGCTAGTACTGACTGCATGTCCCTTTTATAGGGCCTCAAATATTGCCCAAATTTCAACAGCTTTGTTGTGTATTTATTTCATTAAAAGCTGAACAAAAGCAGAATTAAAAAAGTGTCAGCCTTTTTCTGAAGATTCTCCTCCATACACACTACATTTATGAAATTAATGGAATTTATGTAGTTTCATAAATGCTCGAGCAGGTATTAACTTTTTTCCTGCATCTAAAGCTTTCTCCAGAGGATCGTGAGCAAAATACAACATGTAAGAAGGACAGTAAAAGAATGGGCTAAAATCCCATATTAAGTTAAACTCACATTCTGTCTTTCAGAATACTTTCAGCTGCAAGTCATTTATGCAAGAGCTGCATAAATTAATTACTCTGATGGCTCAAAACCATCCCACAACAATATCTTTACTTACATTCTCTAACAGACACTAAGACGGTTTATCTTCAAGTTAATAAAATGACCAATTAGTTATTTCCAAGTTTTAGAAAATCTCAAGCTTAGTGCTACATTGCATAACATAAAAATTAATACTCTAAAGACAGATTTTGTCCAATCCTAAACTGTGTACTTCTGTGCCACAGAGATGCAGAAACCTTTCCAGATACCTTAACTGAGAAACAGCAATCCCAGAAGATTTTGCATGCTCTGCATCTTAAGATTGCATCTTATTCTAAGTATGTACTCCATTCTCTATCTGAAAGAAATCAATATGGTGGCAGAAATATGCAGCACTATGGAAAAAGTAGTCTGCATATTCAAAACTCAGCCTTCAAATACATCAGTAACGGTTGCATACAGCCACGTCACTACTGCACTTTGTGCACGCCTGGAGTCAGTACAAATCACAGGCAACACTATTTTTCACACTTTTTTAAAAATTTCTTATAAAACAAGGTAAGTGTCAAGAGAAGTGTCGAGAGAAAAGTTTCCTTCTCGACAATCATATCTCACTGACTGCTCAAACTGCATATATTAAAACATGAACCCCGGGGCACAAGAGGGTGCGATTATTTTGTGCTGTTTGTGAAGCCTTTGCTATGAAGGTTCAGTGCATGGCAATCTGAAAGCCTTTACGGGGGATCAGAATACTGGAACCTTCTAAGTCCAGGCATTCAGTTTGGTGCTGTGGGCTATCTGCTCAGTCTGTGCTTGAGGGTGATTGTAGGAATAGGCAGCAAAAGCAAAAGTGTATTTCCTTGCTTTAAACAAAGCATGTACAGTACATACTAAGTAACAGTAATTACTATCAGAAAGAGCGATACAGCAACTCACCTCATTAGCTCACTACACAGAAGAGCTACGCAGGTCCACGTCAATCTATTGATTCCTATACAGTGTAAAAAATCATTATGAAAGATCACCTTAACTCAATAACCAGCGCTGTGAGAGTTCCTGAAAGCTCTCAAATTTGAGCTGGAATTACAGTTTGGAATATTTCAAAACACCTTTCTCTTGGAGAATCTTTTGACATCTCTGCCAAGACCACTTGTAATATGGTAGTGACAATCAAAGCAGATGACACAGGTACTTGAAAAACATCTCTTGAAGGTAAGAGAAGAAAAACTAATTTTAAGTCACATAAGAGCAAGACTACAGAAGAACAATAAATCTGACACTAGGAACTTCCATAACTTGATTTAAGCATATTTAGTTTCAATGCTCTAGCAACTGTGTTTAGACCTTTTGGGTTTGGATTCTCATATGTCACACACACAAAATATTTTGGATTCTCCATTGGCTTTCACATCCATCCTTCTTTTTCCCCTCTAGCTCTCCTCCTTCCCACTACCATGGAAGAGCTGTATCACACAACAGTCTCAGGTATGTAGTTTAGGCTAAGCTCCCCAGAGGAACATAAGCCTTGTTCTTATCTGCCAACCACAGCTATTATGAGAAGTTTTCTTCTATTTTATATCAAATAACCTGTATCATAAGAACGAATCAACACTGATTTTCAAGAGCTTCCTAACAATAAGGAATATTCTAAAAAAGCCTATGAAGCCTATAAAGCCACGTGGCAAAGTTTTGCTTTAATATACTATACACACATAACGTAAACAGAAGGAGAATTTACAATACTATATTGATACATAAGCACAATTTTAAAATATTGATCCAATGTTTATCACTCTGTATAAATAACCTGCAGATTATTTTATATCATCAATAGCAGGACGCAAAATGAAATTATACAATATATTTAACACTTGCAATCCTTCGTTAAAGCAGATGTAAAGACTGTCTCCATCAAAGAAGAAAAAAGCATCTCTGCTATGAGTTAGATCCTTAATTTTTTGAAATTCTATGCGGGATTCTCTGTTGCCAAGAATTTCATGAGATGATTTACATAACATTAATTTGTTGTATCAGCGCTGTATTCAAAAGAATTGGGGGGGAGGTGAGGGGGTGGGCAGGCAGAGAACTGAAATTAAAAATAGAGGGAGGATTTTGTAATAGAAATTCTGTAGCTAACCATAAATCATTCTTTTTGTGATTGATACTCAACTCTTTAGATATACACCACAGAAGTGATAAAAAAAACTCTAGAGAAATCAAACTGCAATTTAAAGCGATTTCTACAGAGGGAGCCAACAACCCAAGCAACAGGATTAATAAAATCCATTCCAGGTCAGCACAGTTCTTCCTAACCATCAATCTCTTCCATTATATTTACATGTTTTTCAACAGCATATCATCTAGATTCCTACTTCACAGAATTCCCAAGCATTTAATGAAAGTTTATGTAAAGAAGAAAGTTTATGTAAAGTGTCAATATACAACAGAATTTATATTTGCTTTGGGAGAAGACGTCAATTTAAAAGACTGGTCATTCTAAGTTACTATTTCTAATTAAAAAGAGTAGTTTAGAAGTTTCAAATTGAGGCAATTCTAAAAATACTTGATTTTGTAGAAAATTAGTATCAATTGCACAGTAGACATTTTTCCTGAAGTTTTCATATAAACCTCCTCATCAGGAAACAGGCCAGTATGATAGCTTGATATAAAAAATGAGAAGGAATTCTATAGTGAAGTTATATGAATTCTATAGTGAAGTAAAGATGAGAGTTGGTAAGTTGTTTCATGAAGCTGGGGACCTTGTAATTGCCGTAACACATTACCACAATTAACACATTTCCACATTACTTCACTGCCAAATCACATTTCATATTATATAGTAATCCACTCAAAGGTAATTACAAGTGAGGGATATTATATAAAGTAATTCAACAGCTTTGACAGACATTTGTGACAGGTTCACACATCACCCCAACCATACAAATCACCTATGTTGTCAGCACATGCTGAGTAGGCTAACAAAAGATTTAAAGCTTAGTATTTCTGACACTTTAGTATCTCTTTCCCCAAAAACAATTTTCTCTCCTCTTTTTCAGGTTTTGGGGGAACAGGATGGATAAAAAACCAAGGGTATTTTGTAGAGACTAAACACCAACAGGGGAGGGAATCCTAAAAGGAGCGTATACAGAAATATTTTTGAAAGTGTTAGTGAAGATAAGCTACACCCTCTAGTGGCACAACATACTGTAGCTTTGTTGTGTCCAACAGCATTAGCTAGACAGTTGTATCCTTTTTTGTGTCTCTGCATGCTAAACCATCAATGAGGCATGGCTGCACAGTAAATGGGCTGGGGTTGAATCCCCTAGCTTTTGCACTTAAGTATGGTGATACACAGTGATTTACATGCGGTAACCCCTCCAAATACAAGGAAACTCCACTACAACACTCCCATGAAGAGGTTCAAATCCCTTTCACATCCTTTAGATTTCTACCATACACAGACTACTTCTAAAACCACCACTGTAAATTTCTCTGCTGTTTTCCAAGCATCACACAGGCCCTCTGTAATCCCCAAACAGCCCTACTATGCCTCCAAGATTCACCCTTCCAATACTCATTTATAGACATCTTGACAAAGCAAAACCAGAACACATGGGACAAAAAAAAAAACAAAACCAAAAACCCCTGAAGTTACAGATAATTCAAAACTGCATCAGTCACCCAAACAGCTGTTCAAGCTTCAAAGCTTCTCTCTCCCTTGTTCAGGTTCACTGTGAAAAAGTATTCATACAGCAAATATGCAGCTAAGAATGAAATACCTTTAATAAATTCCTCTCAGGAAACTTGTAGCAGTTCAACACATCTGCCTTCTCTTCTGACTACAAAACACCAAACAGCTGACTGAAGAGACAGGAACCTTATATTTATCTTCTCCTCCTTTTCTCACTTAATGGCCTTTATCTCTGTAAGAAGACACACTATGAAAGCAGAGGTGGTTGTGAGGCTCAAATTAGGTGCCATATTTCCTACTTTCTCCTTCAACTAACTTCCAAAATGGTTAAGTGTTCCATCACGGCCAAAAGGGCTTAAACAAAACAGTTTATAAAATAGTTCAACCAGCAGTCAAAGCTGTATTATAACAAGCGTCCCAAAGCACTATTTACAGACCCAGTGATACCACTAAACTCCAACCAATGCTTTTAAGACTCACAATGAATATATTTGAGTCGCCTATTCATTCAAGCTAGTCAAGCTACCAAGATTTTGCTACAGCCCATTTTTTAGTAAAAGAGGATATTACTGGAAAAAAAAAAACCAACACCTCTGCCAAGACTTCTATATACAGCAAAGATGAACTCTGTATTGGGCGCTGGGTAAACAAATTAAGTGCTTCTACTTTATCTTGAACAACTTAAATCACACCCAATTGCTTGCTATAGCTAGCTGAAATTTAGTCTCCTCAAAAACTTCTGATATGGAACCATAATGAAAAAAAAAAATCAACCTAAGCAACACCACATACAAGCCTATACTTGGTTAGTATAAGTTTCAGTTAAAGTCATTCAGTTGAATTCTGAGAATTAAAAATAGCAGCAACTCTTGTGAAAGGACTATACAAAGGATCAGGAGAAATACTTCCAATTATCTTAAAGTTTTTATTAATTTATTGTTCTCAGAAGGGGAAAAAACATATGCAACATTAAGGCCTCATCAACCTTATTAAGTTTCCCCAGCAGTCTTACAGGATGGATTTTTTTTTTTTCTTCTACTCAAAGGAGATTAATTAGGTTGGGGGAGGTGAGAGACATCTCCAGGACATCTCATCAGCCACAAATATATGCTTACCTTCTAAAACACCTGTGCAAACTGAAGATACTACTGTTTCCTCATCTCTTATTCTCACTGCAGAATAACAAACTTGCCAGTGAAAACAAATACGATTGTTCATCTAATTCACTACAACATTGGCGCGTTTGGCTCAATCATCAGTTAAGATGGTTTAAACTAATCTGCTAATTTTACCTGGAAGCTGGCTACAGAGCCTCCACGCTTTCTGCTCCCTGGCCTAGCTGCAGGACAGTAAGCGTCACCTTGTGGGCACTCCGGAGTTTATCGGGACAAAGAGGGTAGAAATTTCCAGCTGAACTCTGAGAAGAATGTCTATATGTGCCAACTTTAGTGCTAATTTGTTTAAGATAAAAGAAGTATACACTAAATGAAAATGCACAGTTTTCATCATTTTAAAAGATGGCTACAGTCAAAGTGAATTGGAAGTGAAAAAAAAAGATAACTTTCATACCTTAGTTCTTAAAATAGAAGATGTCATGCCTGTAAACCAACTCCAGACTGTCATATTGGCTGTACTTATCTCTCTAGATAACTATGATTCAAGGACAAAAGGATCAAGCCAAGTCAGGGTGTAGTTGGCCCAATTACCTTTGAAGGTAAGGCATTCATTACCAAAAAAAATTTAAGTTTTTATGAAGAATGGCTAGACAGAAGTGATCTATGAGAAACTGAAGGACATCTGACAGAGAAATCACTGTGATACTATTAGACGAAGAACACCAAAAGAATTCTTGTTTACTAGGAGAGTCGATATAAAAGCTGCTGACATTTTGAAGGTGACGTTTAAGCTGGGGGATTTTGGCACTGAACAGCAATATGTAGACTCCAACTTTGTATTTGGCTTAAAAACATTACGA
Organism: Buceros rhinoceros silvestris; assembly: GCF_000710305.1. Taxonomy (NCBI): domain Eukaryota; kingdom Metazoa; phylum Chordata; class Aves; order Bucerotiformes; family Bucerotidae; genus Buceros; species Buceros rhinoceros. The sequence continues at coordinate 56,217 of NW_010398362.1, forward strand.
CAGATTCAGGAGAATGCCTTAGTTATAAGGGCACTGAACTTAAGAATAAGTTTATAACCAAATCAGTGATAACTGCCCTAATGGTAAGTTGTCTTGCACCATTCCCTAGAACTGGCATTACTTTTAAATATTGAAGTTTATACAATCAGAGAAGGATAGTTGAGCATCTAACAACTCATCTGTAAGTTAAATCAGAGAATTTAGCTTGAAGGACTTAAAGTGCTCTGAGGTTCAACACTATTTAATCTTTTCTGTATCATACAGTCAACACGGTCCAAGAAGAGCACAAGCGCATTAGAAAAGTTCTAAAAGTCTCTCCTGAAACAACATGACACTGACCTGTAAGAGTTTTTCCCTGGTCAAGTATCCAGTGACATTCAAAATGCCAAGGTCAATGGCAAGTCATGTTACAACTACCTTATTATAACCAACATAATAAATCATATAACCAGCATGTAAATCATCTCAGGAGCTACTGTAGCAATAACAAAGAAAAAACAAAGGTAGGTTTCTGTTGCAGTTGACTCACATAAAACTTCAGTTTTACTGAATTTTCTTTGTTTAATTAGAGTTCCACCCTCCATTTAAGAGATGACTATGCTTAGTCATACCAGTAACTAATATGCAATTAAGTAATATGCAACATACTTCAAATAAAAAGCTTAAACAGGATTTTAGTATGTTTAAACTACTTCTAATGAAATACCTCATATCAAAAGGTTCAGTTTAATCAGTATCTATTGTGCAAATACAGCTTGTGTACACAGTACAACTTGTAATGTCCAAAACACAGACTCCTATGTCATTTAACTTGTATTTAACCCCTCAACGTGCTAAGTACTTTTAATACTTCTAGCTTATACCTTTTGAAATGGTCTAACACACTAAATGGGTTATTCATAATTTTACTGCCCACAAGTGCTCTGTCTGTCATTAGAGAGAGCTCTACATAAAACCAGTCTTATCAACCAATCAAAGCAACTGCTGTTGCCTGTCTTTTGCCTGGAGCTTAAGCAGTTTTAATGTCACAGGTACATTACCATGACTTACAAAAGTAAGTTAAGTGCCTTTTTCCATCCTCTGCAAGAACATGGAAATTTTATTTGACTAGTAATTCAATCACTAAGGCTGTTAGAAAATAATTCTTTTTCCAAAAGAATTAAATCTTCATTACCAGAACACATCTTTGAAATCTATGACTTTACTGAGAAACATCCGAACTTTTGACATGGTAAAACCTGACAGCTATAGATATTAAGTCATCTGAAACAGCTACCTCATCTTACACATGGATAAACTGCTTAAGTCTTTTGGGGGTACTATGAAATAATGCAAAATAATGCTACTGTAATAATGGAAACAGACAATTATGTGCAAGAGCAGAAAGTTTAAAACAGAAAAAAAAGAGAAAGGTGGTTTTCCTGTATCTAAGTACACAAAAGGGACCAAATTCCCCACTACCTCTATCCTGAAAAGAAGAAATATGAAAGTAATTCTAAAAATCTGTATCTGATTCGGAAATATGACTTTCATCATGGAGAAGGTGGTGAATAAAATTATGTAAGGGCTGGCAAGTGAAGCATTTTCTACAATCTTTCTTACCAACTATCTATCTAAAAAAAAAAAAAGGAAGTTACGTAATACAGATTTGAGGGATGGCAAAGAGGACATTCACACAGAATATTTTTCAGGAGAAAGAACTCGGAGAACACCGAGTGAACACGGCAAGAAGAAAACTGGAGTTCATGCACTGAACAGAGCTCTTCAGACAGTGGCATTAATGTGCAGGAAAAACAGCATTAATAAAAGGGAAAATTACTTCACATAATGAAGAGCTTTACTAAGAGCAAGAGAATTTTTAAACTACATTGTGAAATAAAAAGTGTTATAAGTATTGCCTTTTTGTAACCTGTATGTTACACATACAAGTGAGCAGAACTGTTCCAGTTACGCTATCTTTTATTCAGTAACTTTTCTCCCATTTAATACAGTAACTCATGATAGAACAAATCAGTCATCACAGCATACGAAGTTTTGACCCCACTTTCAAAACATGTATCCAGTTCAGAAGTCAATAACTTGGAGAACTTCAGTGTATGTTTGAAATGCTACCATAACTGTGGAAAAAAGGAAAACAAAACCCCACCAAGGTTTCAAAACCGGACAGAACAAACTCAGAATCTCCCTCCCGCACATCTAGATAACATGCAGGCAATACCCACCAGTCACTGTACTGAGCATTTTCCCAGTACACGTACACAGCACAGTACCCAGTATGCACTTCCAACTCAACTGCAAAGCTTTTGTATTTTAGTACATAGTGCATCAAAATAAAAAAACAAAGCTTGTTTTGCCTGAACATGGAAGACAATCTAAAAATTGGAATAAATTTGAACTTCAAGATTCTTTGGTTTGGGCATGTCTTTAATGAAGGAGCAAAGTAATTGAATATGCTCTTATTGCAATGTTTGATTAAGCTTCCTAGGGCTACTTCTCCCGCAAGACAAAAGAATGATCCATTCAACAATGGGTATTTTTTTCCCCAGGAACAAGAGGTCTTAAACTTAAAAAAAGATTAGCCAAAACAAGCAAAATTTCAATATAACTGACAGGGCACTGGTGACTCTTAGCTACATTCCACAGAGCCCAAACTGTGTTGGCGAGAATTTGCAAAGGTGGAAATGATATCACATGAGTAGGCAAATTAAAATGAGTCAACAGTGAACATGAAAAAAAAAATCTTCCTTTTAACTTCTGTCAGATATAAACAAACATTTCACTTATACATAGACATACTGCGGACAGGCAGTAGCTGTTGCTACTGCTGCTGCTACATCATACATAAAACAACAACTAGGATGAACACTGAGACATTTAAATTGCATCGCTACCAACTGCAGTAAAGAAAGAATTTTTAAAACAAATAAATTAAAAAGAATTGTTGTAATCTTTTTTTTAAACAATTAGTTTTCAGTCCAGTTGTGTAACTTACAGCAGATAATACTGAAGATCAGAAGCTACTTATGAAAACGGAAAATTTTTGCATCAGGTCTTTAATAATACGATATGTAGGTACATAGAAGAGCAAATATATAAAACATGCATGTATATCACCGTAAAAGAGCTTACAGTTCTTTGTGCCTCTCCTCTGCCAAAATTTGGTCATTTGGCTTCAGCCCATACCTTGGGGGAGGGGGGGGAAAAGGAGGGAGAAAAAACAAAACACAAAGCAATTACTCTATTGAAAATAGAGCCATAAAATGTAGTTTTATAGTTTCAAACTGGCGAAATATTAAACTATGTAGTATTTATTGATTCAGGTACCTCAGGTATTACAAAGACAGCAGCAAGTTTTCTAAAACATTAATTACATGTTTATTAAAGTAAACTTAACATCACACACAACTTTGACTTTATATAATGGCTTCATATTATATCAGATACTTGGGCTCGCTACATTTCCAATATCATTGCACTTCATACCATAAACTGTACATTTATCTTATAACTTGGATGTGACAAAACATGACAGTGAGGAATACGAACAACATGAACACTAAAACTGGCTGTAATGTTTCCCCATATAACAAATAAAACTATTATAACCAATAACAAAAGCATTCTATAGAGAAAATATACTTTAACAACAAGCTATTTAGGAAAATATCTGCAGTCCATACAGGCAATCTCTGATGAAATTAAGAGCTTGAGAGACTTCCTTTGTTAGCTTAACCTAATAGGCAATTTAACAGAATAGGTTGCCTACACTGTCTGAATCAGAGGGAAAAAGGAACCCGGTCTCCCCCAGCACAGATTGTTACTACTAGTCATGCTGCAGGCTGCACTGTCAGTCACTTTGGAAAACCTTTAACAAGTGACCTCTCTTTTGTTCTGCCTCAGAACAAGACCTTTTGCCATCTCAAAATATTCCACAAATAAAATTGCTATGGTTTTCTGTGGGGTTTTGGTTTTTGGGTTTGGTTTGGGGTGTTTTTTTTAATACAGGTTTGTAAAACAGTCATACATAGTGTAAGCGCTGAAAGTCAAGTGTCCCATCGATAACTCTGCAAACAACTAGCTGCTCACACTGCAGAAAGTTCCCACTGTCCCTTTACCCCACTTTTTGTTCCTTGCTCCAGTCAACCACAGAACCATAAATTATTTCTCCTGAGGGAAGATTCTGGTCACCAACCAACTACAATCAAGCCATCTTGCAAACTGATTTTTGTATCAAATGAACAGGTAAAAGCTATGTTTGCTACTCCTTATAGCATCTCCTGATTATACTCTCTGAAACTTGTTTTTTTCAGCATCCATTTAAAATGCAAGCACCAACCCCAGACCATTCTCCAGCTCACTAGTGCTGCATTCATACATACAAGACACCAACTGACTGACCCATTTTTCTTGTTTACATATGCAGAGACTGCCTTAGGTTATTTGCCATAGTATCACGCTGACTTGCATCCAGTTATCTACTTTGCTGCTAAATCCTTCACTTAGTCGCTTCTGCTCAGCATACAGCGGGGCACATCCACATTCTCTTGAGTGCAGGGCTCACATTTGACTCAGAGCAAGTAGACTATACTGTAACACCCTGTTCAATAACAGATTCAGGTCACTTGGTTTAATTGCCAAGTCTTCTTTATAGTTTATAATCCTATCAGTCTTTAAGCCATAAATTTTAACTCTTGTGATCTTACACTGCCTTACAAATCAATGTTTTCTGTAGCAAACAGTATAACCTCTTCAATGAAAAGGATTTAGTTCAATGCAAGTCTCTTCATAATGCTGCTACACCTCCCTGATACTCTCAATAAAATGTCTATTAAGACATTAAGATAAGTACTTACATGTCAGAGAAAAAGCAAAGAGCTACCAGGTAATTCCAAAAGGAACATCTTTCAGAAATTGAAGGACACTTCTTACGCAACTTGAATCTTACTCATAATGAAATCAAGCTGTTTGTCTGAAGGATCTGCCTGTCAGATATACTCTTGGGTAATATGCAATCCAGCTTGTAAATGGAGATCATTTTGCCCATTAAAAAAAATATACTCACATAAAGTCACAACCATTCTTCGCTAAAAATAACACTGCGTGCTTTTCCTCTGACAAGAAATGAGACTACTTCAGCTAGAATTGAATACAGTTTTATCTGCTGAGGATACAGAAATAATATCTATATTTGAGCATTTGAAAGCTTCCAGATTCCTTGGTCCTTCACTTTTATTTTTTTAAACCACAATTTAATACCCACAGTTATTTAGAGGGGAAAAAACCCAACCAAATAAAACCTTACTTTGACTAGTATGTCAGCTACAACAGAAACCATGTAACATAATGGGAATGCTGTCTAACAGATGTACAATTTTTCACCCCGGGTATGTTACTGACATACCACAGAGGGGTGCGGGAGGGACACAGTTGCTACCCGTGAGGTTTGCAGAATGCTTCCTTTGGTGAACCTTGGCTTACCTACTCTTTTTCAATGCCACTCCCTTCTTTCACCATGAAAATGGCATTTTTCAAATATTCTTTCTTGATCCCTAAAGATCCTGCTTTGATAACAACTTCTCAAAGAAATTTTCCCACAAAGGGACATGCTTGTAGAGTTCAAACTTTAATTAGTACTTTATGCTTTAAGACAGGACATATATTATGTTTCGTACACAGCTGCCGAAGTATTTAATGAATTTAAATGTGCAACTAGCACAATGAACAGCTTACATAATATTTCCCAACACATGCTTCGTAGGCAAGATTGATAAGCACCAGTTGTCTTTTACTAACTGATGAAGGTTAGATTTGGGAGAATTTATCTAAAAAACATTTTAGGAACAAAGGATACTAAATGCAAAATTGAAGCTAACGAAAAATTTAAAATAAGGACATTTAAAACTGTGTAAGCAACCAGAACAACATACTGTACGTGTATTATACATTTACGCACCTGGTATTAAACCAGAAAATAGAAGAGAAGCAAACAAATATGGTATGGAAGTGGGTAGAGGAACTGAAGGGACCACAACTTCACTATTTTCTCTTTTCTGCCCTTTTGAGCTCTGTGAAGTTCAAAGGTCAATACATCTAAAAACATTAATGATTATTCTTTTCAACTATCCAGTACCAAACTGTGATACAGTTTCAAAATGTTAATGGGCTCTTCACCACTGTTCAAGATCCTATTTCAAAAAAGGGAACAAAGAACACAAACATGGAAGCATCTACAGCAGGATCGTAGGTAAGTGTCAAAACAAACTGCAATACAATTCAAAAATTATACATTTAAACACTTGGAAATGTCCTTCACTGACATTTAATCTACTGGAAGACTAGCCAATGTTCCTGCCACCCCGTTCAGAATGGCAGCTGCACACAATGATGGAGATGGACAGAAAAGGTGTTCCAACTGCAGTAATAACCACACTGCACAGCTGCATATTTCCACCTAAATGGTGCAGCTGCCTGCCCAGATAGACAGGCCCCTGTCTCTCAGCATCAAGCTGATGGCTTCTGGCAGTCCAATGGGCTGCTTGTACCTTGGGTAAACTTCCACTTTTGGAAGAGAGCAGCTTTCTTCCCAAACTCAGCTCCTTATTTCCTAATTTCTTAAGCCACACCTTGGACCAACCTCTAGATGTCATCATATCATAGTCACTCCTCTATACTCTCTTCTGATCAAAGCTCAAGTGATCTAGCTGCAGATAGGCGCTAATACAGATCATTATTCTATCCCCCATCCTCTTACCACAGTTCAAATGAGATGTTTCACACTGCTTTACATTACTCTTTTCAGTGTCGAGATAATTTTTTTAAACAGTATCCTGTGCAGCCTGCTTACAAAAAGGCGTATTTAGGCATTTAACTTAGCAGGACAAATGAGCATGCTAACCTCCCTATGTTTCACCAAGAAAAAAAGACACAACTCCCAGTTCACGCTCTGGAAAAGCATCTCTCTATCCTTTGACTACAATGGGACACGGTGATACAGGATGTCTAAATAAGCCTCATGAGCAAGGTGATTTCAATACCTCCCATTAGTCCCTATTTCCATAACTTCAAAACATTAACAAACATTCAATGTGGAAAAAAAATCTTGAAATAATTGAATTTTAATTATCAAGGAAGTTTTCAACAGTCTGAGACAAAGCTATCCTAAACCTCCCAATCTTCTTCTTGTTTACCGTAACCAATAACTCTGCCAGAACTCAGATCTGAAGTTGTTTCCAGAACCGTATTTTATGTACATGCAGAAAAATACATAATATCTCTCTTAACCCCCTAAAATATTAGTTATAAATTCACAAGTACATTAATCTTAAATATTTTCTCTTTCCACAAGACTGAAATTAAAGTAGCACAGACCCAGACTAAAAGATTATTGCAGGCTTTCTGAGGACAGAGATCATACAGAGCCAGAAAAGTGTTAAAGAAATTTAGCTTTATGTACAGCTAAATTTACTCTATTGAAAAAATGCCAAGGCCACTTGTAAGAATTTTACTGTGTATAACAGCCAGAGGTACAACTCTGATTAACAGTGTTCTATGTGGTTATAGTGCTACAAAAATAAGACCAATGAAGGCAGGACACTCTTCTCCTCCTGCATGCCTATGACTTCCCTAGCATTCATCTACAAGTCCACCATCTCAGTTTCCACAGAAATGTAACATTTTTATTCAATGTCTGCATTTCATTTTTTTTAGTACACCAGAACCGTTAAGTTCTGCTCTGAGCTGTGCAATGCATTTTAAAGATGTTTCTGAAATGTTAAACCTAAAACTCAACTTTTTTTATTTCCTAGCTCCTAATATGAGAGAGCATAAAAATTAATGTGCTTGGACTATAGTCAGCATTTTTACAATAATGCCTTTAATGTAACAAGCAGCCATTAGGCGAGGTTCCCTTCAGGCAGTATCTGATTTTACACAGCCTTAACCAAATGAAAAAGAAAACGCAGCCTATGCTAAATATGTACTCCAAATGAATATCAAGTTCAGGCCTGCTCTGCGAACAAGAGTTCCCTGAAAAGCTGGTAAGACTCATCTGTGCTAAAGCCCAAAATAAAAACTGGTGATGAGCAAACAGGTTTAAAATACAGCACTAGTTCTTCATAGCTTCAAAATTAATACACCTTTCAAAATTTCTAACTTAAATCCACCATCGTAAGCAAAAACTTATGTAGAAATATTAGCTAAAAATTGCAGACATCAAACTGAAATTCAAAACATACACAGGCATATACACTGCTGTTTGGGCCAAAAGAGCCAAGACAAAATCTCCAGCATGCAAACTACCAAGAAACAACAAGGTACAAAAAAAATAAAAGAAATTTTTTGTATTAACCATCAATGTAAGTAGTCAGAATAATAAAAAAAATTATTAAAACTATTTCAGTAATACAAAGCTGTGACAGTGAAGCACCCTGGGAAGCTCTAAACATGTATCTGTGCAGACATTCCTCTGCCTTGTACTAATAAATATGAACTTTTTGCCACAGTACATGGCTCTGACTAACCTTACTCCCCTTTAAATTCACTCGGGCTTTGCTATTCCATAAGCTGACTGCACTTGACATGCTTTAATATAGTTACTGTTTCCCAGACTGATTAAAAATGAAATGTTTGAAAAGGGACATTGCCAACATGTTCTTTGAACTTTGCAGAAAAGTCATCAAAAAAGGAACAGAATGTGATTTCTCTGCCAGAGACCTAAAGCATGTTGGTTGTAATAACTGGACAAGTAGAATTTATGGTATACTAGGCTATGCTTCATCAATAAAAGACAAGACCTTTTAAGACAGAGCTCAGTAGAAGCATTTCTTCATAAATTTTCAACAACACCATTAGGAAACCTTAAAGACTTCAGTACAGCCTTGTATTTCAAATTAATCTGAAGAAGTTTCCATAAGAATGATTCAGCAATTATGTTGCTTCAACTTAGCGTTAAGGCTACTTTCACTGGTTTAAAAAAAGAAATGCAGTCCTTTCTCTGTTCAGGTTTTTGGGGTTTTTTTAATTATTAATCTTGTAAAAACTAGGACAACCAGCCTGTGGGACACTCATGCTCACATGTCCTTTTTCATACTGTATTGACTGCTTTCTGTCACACACAGTTAACACATTCCACAAGATCTTTCAGGTCAGAAATACAGCCATGTGTGGACCTGCTACAACAGTGCACCCTCACGAGCATTTACAGACCAATGCACACAGAAAGCCCAACAGAAGCTCCCAAAATATTTCTAACACATCAGAATTGTGAGGAATTGATAGAGAAGGTCAGCCTGTTCCTCAACTTCCATCTGCAATTTATCAGACAGAATGAGTAATGCTGCCATAACTGCTAACTCTCTTTCTTCTGACTTGATCCATACAGAGATCAAAAGGCAGTAAAGCCAACTGCTTTTTCTCCAGTAGTAGAATACTACTTAAGGCAAGGCAGTATTTCTGCATTTTTCAAAAGGCTACAGTTGCTTAGAAATTTTAGTTAAGTCTAATGTAGCTTTACTCTTCTGATTAGCCCAGTAATCTTTTTCATGTACACAAATATGGAGTGTAACCACCATGACTTGTATTTGTTTGGGTCATTACTAAGCTTGCTAAGCCAGGTTCTAAGGGCTGTGCATTCTCTAAATCAAGATGAAAACAAAAAACCACAGCCACACATTATGTATAAATTCAGCAGTCAAATTCATCATGGACCAAATGCAACCATCTAAACCAAAATTAAAGTTCTGTGTAATTGGCACATACATACAACCTTGTCCAAATATTTGTTTTAAAGACATCTTTTTCCCCCATTAAAAAAAAAAAAAAAAACAGCCAAACAGTAAAGGGCTTTGATTCATATCCTGAAAGTCTCAGTCTCTTGCCTGACTTGCACTATTTTCATTCCACTAGTTTAATACATTTGCTTTTTCATTTTTTCTGTAAACCCCTCTGTTGCTTTGCTATAGTATCCCAGCTTCACCATCTGAAAGGCACCACATTGCCCATTCCCGTAAAATTTCTCTCCCCTATAGCCCCTCTCCTATTCTATAACAAGAGAGCTAGTCCCCCACATCTTTTAACACCCTTTCTTGGCCCCAAACTGACAGCAAAACAGGGATCCCTTCTACATTAATTTAAGGTTTTAATGACAGCTGATCATCATTCATTGCTACTGTAGGATGACTTTGTACAGGTTGGACCATTTTAGAAAAAATCCTTACTGAGTAGATACTGCTTTGTTGCCAAATACAAAATGCAAATCCAGAATCTCTTCCTTGAAAAACTGAAAGATTAAAGAGCGATTGTATGATAACAATACGCTCCCCCAAAGAAAGCCCTGCTTTCAGAAAAATCTAAGTCGTTCAATAGTCTACTTATACCAACAGAAGAGGAAACTGCCTAAAAGACTTTTCAGATATTCCTTCTGGAAGGCATTAGGGCTGTAAGAGCATGCACATCTCAAAATTACTTCATCATGGATCAGAGCTAGAGCCAACACTACGCCACACATTTAAGAATGATCTAGAGTTAAATACAGAAGCTACTGATGAAATCCATAGATGACAGCTGACTGGCAAGGGTACATAATGGCAACAGAACATCCTAGCAGACAGAATGGTGAACCCATTCAAACAGAGTAACTTCAAACTACAGGCAGATGCAGAAAGAAGTAAATAAATAAAAAATAAAAATATGGACAGGAGTAAAGGCATCCTACAGAGTAGTAACTTGGAAAGGGGTAATAATCTGCAACTGACTCAGTCTAAGCTTTCAATGTATGTCAAACATTGAAAACATCAATAAACTACTTTAATACAGAAATAGGAAAGAGCAAACAGACAAATAAACAGAAAAGGAGAAAAAAAACCCCAGAGTGAGTGGTCAGCCTTACTAATTATTTTTTCCCCTTCTATTTTTTACACAGAAAAAACACGTAGCTAAAACATTTAGCTTGGGAAGAAGACATGTAGGTAGGAGGAAAACACTCAGTAGTGGTAATGAGAAAGAGACATGGAAAAAATAGCAATAGAGTGTTAGGATACTATTTGAACATTGTTGAAAAAAAAGAATCATCTCATGGTTATCAATGCAATGAATCAAGTCCAGCTAGGGAAAAAGCATGTAACATTGTCCTGGCAGAGAATTACACCGCATATAACAAAACAAGAGCATCTGCATAAGGAAAAGTGCAAGCCAATCCTGGCCATTTCATTTATAAAAAAATTCCAGACTTTAAACACTGCTACTGGAATAAAAATGTCAGGGATGAGAGAATGAAGGACCATCTCGGACAGCCCATGGAGGAATTTCTGGTATTTTCATTTTTACCCAGCTATTAGCACCCAGTTCCTGTGTACTAGTATGGCTGGAATTTAATTTGGCTGCATCACAGCCTACACAAACCTTTATTTTTCTGAAAAAAAACCTTGAAATTTATGGTTGAAAGGGATCCCAAAAATATTTGCAGGAAGACTGTTTTTTACCACAGTATTTATTACAAAAATGAAAGATGATTTAAATGTCAACACAGAATTAACTTAAAATTAAACTCCTGAAACCTAAAGAAAAAAGCAATACAGTTACTGATGTCATAAATTAGAAGCATTTTGTTTCCTCAATTTCTTGCATGGATAGGATCGCTAATTTAAATATAAATATTACTAGGAATAGTTTTTCCTGGTGTTTTTTTTCCTTTGGGTTTCCCCCCTCCACCTCTTGATCAATGTTTCCCTAAACAGTTATTTCTAAGTTATTCAGTGTATTAGAGACTCCCCACTGATAGTATGGTTGGAACTCAGGACTTTAATCAGCTATTAATATTGTAAGACAGATTTAAAGGGCTTTTGAAATTGAAGTCAAAACAATAATAGGTTTAAATGATTAAAAAGGATTAAGAAAGCCAGGCAAGCTCAAAGCTTGTTAATCACCAGACTGTGGAGAACTATGATCATTTAATAAGGTCAGCCCTATCACTCTGGACTTAAGCATATAGTACTGGCCTTGTCAAAACTGTTTTCTTAATTATAAACTAGTGAGCAAAAAATTTAAGACATCTAAACACTTTTAGTATACAGCTAAAGAAAAATGGTTTTTCAGAAATAATTTTTGAAATATCTGACCGCAAGCACCTTTTAAAAAGCTGTATACATTCTCTACATTTTTTTTTTAAATTGGTACTCTTAATTCTATACTCATTACACTGGTTGACCTTTAGTAACTTTGTTAAAGAATAAAATATTAATTCAATTCATGCAGAACTATAGGTAGTTCTGCTTAGACTGAACACTAACCTATTCTTTTAACATTACTCCTTTGAACCTTCGGTATTTAAACCCCTTCTTTAGACACACAATCCTTTTGCACTGTTTCTGTTCTGAAATCATAACCTGATCTTTACATACCAATTTTCTTCAACCAGAAATAAGTTTGTAGTTGAAGTAATTCTGATTACAAACACAAACCAGTTTTCACAATCTTACATTAAAGTTTCATTTGCATAAAGACTTGCCAAAAAAAATGACAACAAAAGTAACATGTACATAATCTGAACACTAAAACACTGCAAGGTTCCTATTCTCCTCCTAGTTATCCAAGATTACTTGATATTATCACTTTAAAATTTATTCTTCAGACCAACTTGTACAAGTTCTACAACAGATTTTGGTCAGCACTAGTACTGAAAATCCCCAAATACCTCACTGCTGTATAAGGAGCTCTGCTTTAAGAAGGAAATTTTAACAAAATATCGTTCAGTAAAGGCAGAATAGCGTGGTTGTGGACACGACCCCAGTATTCTTCTGTTTAAATTTATAGATTAATTTAATGATTTCTTCTACATACATAATAGTTAGTCCCTTTTGCCTCTAGCCATAGCCATTGTTTTGTACCTTAACCCTTCTCCCACAGTGGTAGCTGCAAGGTCTAGGCCAGACATCCAAGGAAGGGTCTGACAGAGGAAAAAGGATTGAGCTATTTGGACAGTTCCTGCCATTTACAGCCCAGCAGAGCTTCCCACTTTGGAATAACAGCTTTGTCCCAGGGCTGTTTGAGAGAAAAAGATGTTTCCCAAAATTTTTAATTTTTCGAATCAGCTAAAATTTGAAATTCAATATCCTCATGTTTTGTAATATTGCCAAGCTTTTATTAATTTTTTATCCCACTTTATACAGAAAACCCAAAACATCCTACTTTTGAAAACAAGTCAACTACACCTCAGGTATTATTGGCTAAAGCAGGAATTTGTTGCTGGTGCTTTCAAAACAATAAAAAATTAGCAATTACTAAAGCAGCTTATTCACCTTAATTAATTTGGTATTTGAATGGTGGAACCTGTTGATACAGCTCTAGAGTTTACCTTGGCTCATCCATGCTAGCTGTGTCCCTAGCACAAAAGCTGCTAAATAAGTCAGGGATTGAGCACAGACACACTTTTGTGTGTCAAGGTGGCAAGATTACATTTTCTTTTTTTCTTTAAGTAAAGGAGATAGCCAACTCCCAGCCCACAATTCTCTGAAATATCATTTCCAGCAACTCCGAGCTCATGGAATTGCAATCTAGATTAAAAACACTACAGACATTAAAATTAAAATCATATCTAATCAAGATACCCATGCAAACACCACCTAATGTAGATGAACTAACAGTTGTGTTCCGTTTGGTACTTCCGTAGTTGTTTAGTTGCTGTACATAACATCACAAGCACAATTTGAAACCAAAATATCTTCAGTGAAATACACTGGAAGACACTCTCACAAAAATGAAGTTCCATCAATCAGATTGGGGTGAAGATCTTTGACCTCCCTTCCATACACCAGCTCTACAAACGAAGTTCCCAAGAGACACATGAGAACCTGGAACACTGCGTCTTCTACTGGAAGGCCAGGGAAATATAAATATTAGAGATTAAAAGATTTACATTGACACTACCATTGTCTTGAAAAAGAACAGATAAGACATGCTCCCTTGAAGCCACACAAGACACTGAAATTAAAACACCTGCATCGCCATGTACCATTTTTTATGTTCTACTAACTTAACATCCATAGTTAACATGCCATCTTTACTTGGAGTGATCAGGGTCATAGCTTCACTTCTTATGAAGGATGATGACTGTACACTTCCTGACTAGAGTGACAGCATCATTTTATAGTGATCTTTATTGCCTATCTTCCTAACGGGGGGAATCTCCTGTTGCCCAAAAAGAATAAAGCCCAGCCTCAACACTATAGAGATATAAATAGCCTCAGCAATCCACAGATTGAAAAAATTACCATAGCAATATTTGTATCTCTATAACTTCTTGCTACTGTTCATTTGTTACAGCTTGTCGTATTAGGCAGTCATATGCTCCCCTTCGTGCTTTGTCATGTGCAGCTCAGATTTCTGCACTGAAACTTAATTAGTTCTGCTGTCACTTCATGACAAGGGAGAAAATGTAAGAAAAAAAAATAATTGGAGCAAGCTGGAAAAATAATCACCCAAAATTGTTTATCTCCCTCATCTCCATGTGATAAGACAGACATAAACCCACAGGTTTAAAGTAGAACAAAAAAAATTAAGATAATTTGTATGTTAGAAATAATTCACGCATCTTGAAAAGACACAGATCTTTTCTGAGTGCAACTTTTGAGTTGTCCTAAAAGATACAGCATTGTTTTATATGATTTAACACAGGTTCAAAATAAGAATCTACTGGCACAAACATCTACACTAGTGACTGATAATGAGATTTAACTATGAGTTCATAGTAATTAAAAAATAACACACAACACTTTCACTGAAATAGTCTCGTATCCTATTAAAAAGAGAAATCAAGGGCTTGTGAAAGATCTTTGTCCCCAGCTCTATATTTAATCTGAACTTTTTAGGGAACTAACTGCATGCTTCATGACATCCTGAAGTCTACAACACGGACTTGGTCTCCAGTAACTTGGGAATACTGGTGGTTCTGCCCTGACAAAAATAAAGTAGCACTCAGACAACTGGTACACCCTTCTCCAGCCCTTGACTAAGGGAAAACAAGAACACCAGTAATTATGAGGAAGACAGGCTGCCTCCACCCTCTCTCTGTGGCTACAGCAGAGACCACAGGTCTAACGCTCCAGAAGGAACAGGACAAGAAGAGGCAAAGCACAGAGCAGGCCTGGACATGGTTACACGATGCAGAGCACAGTATCGGGGCATGAGCATTTCATAACACCACAGTTAACAGCAACACTGATGTGGTATTTTCACATTGTCCACCCTGATGAAACAGCAAGTTAATAAAAAGAAATATTAAAAATAAGTATTTCATTTGAAAAGGAAGGACAGAATCCCCCTCATCTTGATACCCAAAACTTCGGAAGAAAAGCTATTGAGATTGCTAATTGCTTGACGTGAATAAAGCAAAAACGATCAAGTAGTACTGAGCATTAACATTTACTTAAATACCCAATTTTGTAAAAAACTTCAAAAATGCTATCATTAAAAAGCCATCTTATCTAAGATTTAACAAATGTATTTTATCTACAGTAAAAAAACCTGAGAACATGACAAATAATTGTTAATTTGACTGGACTTTTCTATTCTTCAATTCACAGGTGATCAAACTGTTTCCCTATATTACTATAGTAACTAGGAAAGAATCTCCAGCCTTTCCTGTACTGTTGGAAATTTTGGTTTAGAGAAGAAAGATGGGAATGGGGTGAATGGCTGGACTCAATGATCTTAAAGGTCTCTTCCAAACAAATGATTCTATGATTGTGGGATCTTGTTACCTTGTAATTAAAAAGAAAGCCTGCAGAACATGAACCTTAATTTTTCTAGACTGTATCCTAAATTAAAAATCTTTTTAAAAATTTTGTAGTTGTGCAATCAGGAAAGATGAAATTTTTTTCAGTACAAACAGCAAGTACTACTTTCAAAGAGAAAGTGCTGGATTGACTCCAGTTCGCTACTGAGAAACCTAGCTTTTTCTAGAGACTTCTTCAGCAAAGGGTCTTTTTCACTTAATAATACTGCCTAGTTAAAAATAGAGACACTTACTTAATTCATAGAGCTCTTTCACGTGAAGTTTCTTGTTTGCATTGAGGAGGCAAATGGAATCCAATATTTCATCATTTGCCTTGTAATGTAACTCCCAAAGTTTTGTCGAATAAATTTTTACTTGGGAGTGAAGGGATAATACAGATAAGCTTTGTGTATGTCAGTCATGTCTCAAGGTTATTCTAAAGAAAACAATTAATCCAAGAACTAGACACGTTCTACTGACACATATTAAAAAGCAAGTTTTCTCAAGAAATGGAAACATTAAAAAAAAGAAGTTACGATTTGCAGTTTATTTCTAGGCAAGTATTTAAGAAAGTAAAGCCACACAATAAAGAGAAGAAATAAAAAGGAGTGGAATTTTTCCTATTCATGAACAGCTTACAACCTATTTTACAAGTAAATGAGTAGTTACAAGCTCTCCTATAATCATTGCTCAAGCTTGGTATACTCTGAAAACGTCATAGTTCCTCATGCAGAACTCTGTCATTGCGTAGGTAGATTTTTCAAATAGCCTTTTCCTAATGGATCTTAACTAAAATCTTTCACTTGTTTCAACTACACATTTACTAAATGCACCAGGTGAAATTACTATGCTTGTAGAAAGCTGTAACTATGTTGTCAGAACACTACCAAATTTACAGGCACATTAGTACTGAGGACCTTTTTAAGACAGCCATCATTACCCTAAGCTTCGCAAGCAAACACTGAAGTTTTTATAACTTACCAGCAGTCAGATGATGCAATTTGGCTACACAGTTTCAACAACATTCCACATTCAGACCCTGAGATAAGTAAATTGACTTCTACAGATATAGCTCAAAAAATCAAAAATTCTCAACAGTTCAACTTCTCTGCCCAATCAGTCACTGCAACAGATACTTGTAGTAGCAGTGTTTTTCACAAGTATTATTGAAACAATGGAATATCACATAGCAAGCTATCTTAAAAAAAAAAAAAGTACATTTTCAGGGACAAGTTTTAAAGTTACGACTACCATTCCTTGAGCACTGTAAGGACAGATAACACCATCCTCAACTCAAAGCAATACCATCACCCAGTAACTTGTCCCAATGGTTGATGAAGCACACAGAGTCCAAGTGAACACATTAGTGAAACTGAAAGGCTCTAAGTTTGGGGGAGTGGGGGTTCCCAATTAGATCCAAAAGTCCGTATCTGCAGCTTATGTATTTTCTGATCCTGCAGCCTCCTAGTACAGAATCATCCCTTGCCTTTCTTAGCCTTCAAGCTCACTCTAGCACGCGTTTTTGGGGAAGGACTTGTTTTGCATTGAATCCTTAAGACTGTCTTGAAATCTGAGTTTGGTCAGACCAAGCATCACTTCTGATGATGTAAAGGCTATTTAGACCCTTAGCTACTTTGAGAGTTAACTGCATAAGTGGTGGTTTGATTTTTTTTTTTTTGTGCTATGGTAAGTTACAAAGGTTTGTTAGATATGAGCAAAGGTAACGAACTGAACATTTTGAGAGTAACCCATGATAGAATCGCTAAAGCCGCAGCTATACAAAACAACCTAAATTTAATGCAAGTAAGCATTTTCCTACTTTATAATCTTATGTACAACCTTTTCTATCACTGCAAGCACTAAAACAGCCTCTAACAAAAAAGTTTCAAATTACCAGATGTCAATATTGCTCTGTTAGTAAAGTTTGTGCCTAACAAATCCATCATCCTCCAACAGTACCCTGCAGTGAGGAAAGGTAAAGAATGACAAAGCATCTTGGGACCTCCAGTAATGACCCAACCGCTTTCAATGATGCACACCGTTTGGTAGCACGCTGCAGGAGATCCATACCTATAACAGTTAAATTACAGATCAAAATGACATAATTTCTTCCTCTAATGTGATGATGCTCTCTTTTCATATATTATCCATCAACACCACTCCAAAATACAAAAACACATCATTGATCCCAATTCCTTCTTCCTCTCCCATTTCTTTAAACTTGTTTTTCCAGAAAAGAATAAAAAGAATAAAAATCCATTTCTTGTTTACAGATAGCTTTTATTTAAAACATTGCACAAGTTCATTGAAGGTGCTCAGTAAAGATCTGTAGTTTTTAACATGTTTCATCCCCTTTATCATCCGCTCCTTAGTTTTCTTCCCTGTCTTCTTTATGACAAAGATTGACATAAACTCTGATCTTAAGGAGAAAAAAAAAAAAAGAACAAAAAACAACTGAACAAAAAAACCACACGCAACGAGAAAGAGACTTGACTGCTTTGATAATCAGTAGAGTAATCAAATAGCAACATGTTATCCCGGATAATGATGGTGATCAAATAATCAGCCTGGAGATGACAAATACAACAGAATTCAGCATTCAGACTAGTAAACATACCTCACTTCATGAGATCACGGCTGTCGTCAAAAGCCCAGAAAATTGAGAGAAAAGAAGCAATAAGCATCCTTAACCTTGTTGTGAGAAATAGGACATAATTTCTCCTGTATCTCCACTACTTTTTAAGAGCATGGGCTGAAGGACATTTACGTGCTTATAGAGGTGCTGGCAATTACCAATATTTTTTTAGCCCTTCTACTGGCTAATTAGGGAAGATACATGGTCTTCACATACTTAGTAGTTCCATGACTAGCATTACAATTCTGTCAACATGAATTTGACAATAATGATTCTCTCTACCTCCTTGATTCATGCAGTCATAGACCCAAATGTTGGACAACAGCCAGAGAAGAGCTGTCCATTCTGTGAATACACACTTTTCAACTGCTGGATGTATACTTGAGGTGACAAGCACAGTGATCAGATGATCAGTGATCAGATGATCAGTGATCAGATCACTACAGCCTAAAAACTACCTATAGTTAGACAAATGTCAAAACCTAAATATTTGCAAAACAGAGTGCTCTAGGGGGAAGCAATGAACCACTTTTAACAGGACATTGGAATATTTACAGGAGTCAGCAGTAATGAGTTTCTATGGCGCCTTAAAATATCACTGCCATGTCAATCAAAAATTCTTTGCTCACATTATTAGAGTTTAATATAGGTAGTATGGATTAAATTATTCTTAAATGCCTTATACAGATTCAGCAGGTGAAGAAACCATTCCTGTTAAATGTCACAGGTAGAACTGAGTACACTAAAAGCTTTAATGAGTTCCAGTTAGCAAAGTTATTTTCACAGATTAGCGTAGCTATAGTTAGCAATTCAACCACACAGCATCAATTGTTTCTCTATTCTTTCTCCTCCCACCCACAAAAAGCTGCTCTTTGAGCAAATATCTATACCCTAGAAAAATTACACAAAAATGAATAGTGTTAGGTTATGGAAATAAATGCAAATTAAAAGAAGACCCCCCACCCCCCCAAAAAAAGCATTTCTGATATTTCTTTCATGCAGATACTCAGAAAAAACAGACATAAAAGGGATTACATTTACTTCAAATATGCTCTCCAGCCCTGTGAACATGAACTGAAGTGGTTTTGAGTATCATCAACTTTCAACAGTGCCATCAACATTGCTAACACTTTTTCAGATTGTCTCCTTGAAGAGAGAGAAGAAACACGTCGCAGAAAACATAACTAACTACCTGACAGAGGAAAAAAATTCTCTGGCTCAGGTAATGCCGGTCTGCTGATAGGGTCTGTAAAGCTCAGACTGGCACAGTGAAGTTCTGCTGTGATAGAAATTCAGACCACCTCTCCTGGAAATAGTCTAGAAAATGATGTAAACTTTCCAAAACTTGTCAAGAGAGCAAAATACTTTGGAGTCTATATTAAACCAAAATACAGCTTGAAAGAACGGTGACAGGACTGTGCTAACAATCCAAGCCAAAAATATCCACCCAGCCCTCCAATACTGCTCATTTCCTCAAAGTAGGATTACATGGCAGCAAGCTGGTTTGAATCTGCCAGACGTAGGACTGCATTATAGTTTTATTTTCATGTTTATTTTTAACATGGAGAGTATGCTATTCAAATATTGTTAAAAGGACCACTTGAAACTTCCTACACAGTCTTAAGCTGTTTCCATTTGCATTTTCTTAATGGAAATTACAAAAAAATCTGGCTACAGGACTCATTTAAATACTCTCATTTCATTGACAATATAGGTTGATTAAACTTGCAACACCAAGTCCTTTATTCTGAACAAAGGTATTTACTCTTAAAACTGGTTATACGAGAGAGAAGGATGAACTAACAGAAACAGTGAAAAAGTTAAATGTATAAAATTCTTACGCACACTTTACTAAACTCTTTCCTCATTTTACTAAGCTACCTTCTCAAGTCACAGCCCAGCTGGCCTGATGGTCCCATTAAACACGCCCATCCAGTTGAAGAGGCAAGACACAGACTTGGTCACTGCCAAGATCCTAAGAGCTGACACTATGTGGGGCTAGAGATGGATGCACAGCTTGTCTGACAAGAAAAAACAGAGAGACTAGACTGGTATGATTAGACAATTTCTCTGACAAATGCTTCACAGTCCTGAAATACCTATGTTCTTCCACCTCCCTGCAGCATTCGAATAACTTTACTTTAGCAGTTGTTCTAGAGCTATGTTTGCTATTTCAGCTCCCTTCACAAGCTGAGGAAAGGCAGAATTTAAGTACTGCAAAAGATAGTTGGACTTGGAGCAGAAACATGCTTGCCTGTTAAATGGACTGCTATGCATACACTCACAAATAGGGAGCTAGAAATAAAATCAGGTACATGTGAAGAAGGTAGACAAGCTTCTCAGATTGCAGGTTATTACCAGAGCTCTCAGGCTATCAGCGGGTCCCCTGTGAAACTGTTGTTGGAGGACTGCTTATTGCTTTAAATAATGCAATACGCAAAGGCATTTTGACAGTAAAGAAATGCTCACAAAGCATATGCTGTTCCAGGAGATATATTAATGTGTCTGACAGGACTGAGTACATAAGACTTACAATTTTAAAATGAAATTAAATTCTGCAGAGCACATCAGGTCCAGTGAAAAGCATAATGCACTCTTGCAGGATTTCACTGCTGCAGTATAAATCCCACCACCTCTTTTACGACAGCAATTCATAAGGATTAGTTGCGGGATTGTTGGGTTGGGGGTGGTGGTATTACTTGTGTTCAGAGACTGGTTCTCAAGTTATTTCAGTAGAAACATAAGACAGACTTACACGAGAATAATTTACTTTTTCAGAAATCAAGTCTATGTCTTGAGTGTTCAAAGTTCCAGATGTTTTTAAGATTGATACACTCCATTACATTCTTGTCTTTTGCCTCCCACTTATAATATTCAGGCTCTCACTTACACACACCTTTAGATAAAACCTGAATGATAAAATATCCATTGCAAAACAGATTATTGCTATTATTGAAAGCTTTAGAACAAAAGATTTGTGGCTAACAGTATACATTCACAAATAAAAACCTCTAGATCTGTTAATTGGTGATGTGAGATTTATTCTTGGATCCAGTATTCCCATTAATAACTAAAAGAACAACTAGAGAGAAAAAGAAATTAACATTTAAAAAACTAAACAAAGAATTGTGAGCACTCTGAAAGATGAAATCAACTTACTAATCACATGCAAACAAGAGAAACAAAGCAGCAACAACTACTGGAAGAAAGTGAGCTCATGCAGAAGGATTTAAAAGAGGAACTGTATTTTACACCTCTTGAAAAGGCACATCTCTAAGCTGATCAGAGAACAAGTAAGCTTAATGCCAACAGCAATACACAAACAGCAATTCAGCAAATTGGTTACATGGATAATAGCATAACAAACAGGCTTAAGCAAGATAACAGACCACATGATAAAAAGCAGTCCTGTTCTTGACTGATAAACTGGAATATTAAAAGAAGGGTAAACTTGCACAACTTGTCTCGATGTGTTACAGAAGAGGCTTATTTGCATTTGCTTCTAAGTCATCACTGAAGAAAAAGAGCGCTGTAACTCTACATGAAAAGTAGTACAAAAATATTCATACAAGACCGACCTACATCTTACTGATATTGATGATGTCAGCAAGACAGCATGAAAAGACTAGAATAAGTGACAGAAAACCAGAAATACCAAAACCGCATTAGAACACTGAGGTTTTTTATTGACACCACTAACAAAGCTTCATATATCTAGAACAATCAAATGACCAATACAAAGTTCACTTCTTTCAGCATAAGGCCAAGTTTCCACAGAGATCAGCACAAACTTAGCATTACACAAACATATAGTCCTCTATAGGCATCACTCTGGAAAAAAAATGACACATAAAAAAAAAAGAAATCAAGACTTACTTGTCAAGGAAGTCCTTGTCCACAACTGCACAGATATCAAGCAGAGGATTTCCCATTCCGAACAGGACATTTTCACTGTAAAAGAAATTATTATTTCAAGTTATCTCAGCATTAGTTTATTGTTCCTAGTATAATATGCTGAAGACATTTTTTTGATTAGAGAGAAATATTTTTCCTGAATACAGCTAAGGAACAAAAAGATACACATTCTGCCCAGTGCAGTAATCACATAGAGACCTGGCACATAGACAAGAGTCAAATTTCACTGAAGTATCATCCCACAATAATCTATTTTGATTACAAGCTGTCGAGAATACACAAAGGTATATATTCTGCTACACTATCATTCACTCAGATAAAGAATTAGAGCTGCGTGCTACATCTCTTAGTTTTAAAGTTGCATTCAGGTTGTAATGGTTGTAATACCAGGTTTTAGACAGGGGGAGCATGAGACAAGGTTGTAAGAATTTCACTGCACAGACTTAGTTGCTGGGTTCACTCTGCCACTGTCCAATAATCATGCATGTTTTAATAAACTGCAATTAAGAGACCATGGATTCTGTATTGTCAGCCATCTAAAGAGCATAACCATCTACTGATAAGAATGTACGAAATTTTTAATCAATCTGAAATTCATTTCCATTACATCTGCCACATAAAAATAAGACATTAGAGGTACTATAAACAGCTGAAAGGGCTGGCTTTAACTTTTTTTAGATTCTTTCAGAAACCACACGTTACATTTTCCTGAACAGCATGTCTCTGGGTGATAATGCAGTAATACCAAAGGATTTGGTATTGGATTTGGCCTAGTGTCAAGCAGGAGTGAAAGCAGCTGTTCTCCGAGGCTGCCTAAAACTACATCCAAACCTACCACATTCCTTGCTCAGCTAACACCTGTTGCCTCCAAGTGGCAAAGCAAGCCCTTGCTCTAGCCACCAAAGGTAGCTTCAGCACGGCCGTCAAGTGCTCCTCCCTCTTTACTGTGTCTCTATAACGTATCTGCAGAGAAAGCATATCCCCTCTCAATCCATCCCCCAGAAAGTACCACTTTAACACAGCGGTTGGATCCAAAGTTCATCTACAGCTTATCCAAAGCTATGTAACCATGTCAGCTGAATCTCAAAGTGAGTTTTCAATTGTTCTCGCCCATTTAGAGCAAGATAAACGTTATAGAGATTCAACATGTAACTACTAAGTTAATTTTATTAATTTCTACTCATCAAGATAAAAAAAGAATATAAAACGAGCAGAAAGGGGAAGATATGAAATAATCTCATGAATTGTGTTCAACTTCCACTCACGACTTCCAAGAAAAGCCCTTAGCTAACAAATATTTGTGAGATTTGAAGCTACTTTCCAAAAGTACACAGTCAAACTTCTTCCTCTTTACGATGCCACAGCAGTCTCCATCAAATGCTAAATTCTGAAGTCCGGAAATGAAGAAGTGGAAAACATGATTAATAACCTTGATGTTGAGACATGACAAACCATGATTTAAGTACCCTGTTTTTTGTAGCTTAGAGGCAGGTCTTTACAGCCCATTTCACTGTAAGTGAAATGTGGCAGTCACTGCTTTGTAAGGATGGTGCCAGAAATCCAGCTCACTTCTAACTGAGACAGGTAACATCTGCTTAGTCAAAACCTTAAGACTCACTAAATACTTTTGTCAGTGTGAAAAGAAGTATTGATTCTTCTAAGTAGCATAACCATCTGTAACATCTAGCCAGAAAAAAAGAAGAGGGAGAGACAGAAGACAGTTAAGACGACATAAGGATAAAGGGGATTGCACTTGGAGCCCCGAGACAGGACATCCTTCCCATTTTAAAAACTAAGTATTGCATCGGTAGTATTGCAGGACAGTGAATGAACAAGTCAGAATTCTACAAGTGCTGAATGCAATTTGTCACAAACTGTATGCTCCGGTACTTGATGTGTAGCTGAATCTCACATTCTGTGATATTCTACACATCAATGATTTTATACCTACACCTAAGAAAAAAGCGTATTACGGATCACTTCTACGTAAGACAAATATCAACGCTTAAGTGTATGGTATGCCAAAAAAATCAGCTGTACTTCAAAAACTCTCCAAAACAGAGCTGACATGTTGCAGTCACTACGTGTGAAGAAGTTACCTTGTTCAACATAAAAGCAAAACAGAACCTACCAAACGTTTAACAAGCTGCAGGCTGCAGAACATAATGGTCGATATACCTCAAAGAGCACAAGAGCAACTCTGTAGCATACTTAGCATCCACAGAAGCTGTCAAGCCAGTAACGAACATACAATATCTCAGCAGCAGCAGGAACCAGCACTTCCAGTGCCATTTAATCAGGCAGATCTTCACATCACATACAGCAAGCCCTGTTCCGTTCCCAAGCCTTCCTCCTCGCGCAGTATTTTATAATCAGCCCCATTCAAGCACTCCAGAGGCTGTGCAGTAGGGACACCATCTGGGAAGTTTTAAAAGCCAAGGTAGCTATCACTAGACTAATAAGTGTATGCTCAGAGACATTCCCCTGAAATTTCTGAGCAAACTCTCCCCAACTTCAGCATAGCTGTTTCTCACAACCAGAAGTAGGACAGCAGAACCTGACAGCTGTTCACACACATAGAACTCTGACTACATTAACTGTTTGGTTTCTGTGAAGAAAAGATACACAGGTTATAACACTCAGCTTGTTTTTGCAAATAAGCTAATATATACAAATAGCTAACCTTGTGTTTTCAATTAACAGGTATTTCTACATTTTTGGTTGTTGCAGCTAGATGTTTGAATTAACTCAGTCCCAAGGTACTAGAACTTCCACACTTAAAGCTAGATATTAACATTCCATTAGCAAAACGAAGGGAAGAAAGCATGTACTCCATTTGCACTGGAGACTGCAGTTGTGCCACTCCTTAACTGACACTGCATTGCATAAAAAAACCTTGCTGGACAAAGCGGGAAGAGCCTAAACAAACTATTTCCAAGTCACACATTTTAGAAATTCAACAAGTTTAAGCAGACATTTAAGATCACCACTGCGATCAGCATTTTCTAATACTTCTAATACTAATTTTCTAAGCTTTGTGAACCACAAACTGGAAAGCCCGGTGTTTCTACTGTTTAAGAAAAATCCTTAGCATGTTCATCCTGATCAACCCAACACTGGCTACATTTCAGTGCAGTGCAAATCACCCTTTCCTTGTTGAGGTGCTGCAAAGTACCTGCACTGTTACACTACTGCACCTTTTTCTGGCATGTGAGGTATAGCAGTTACTGGGCTATGGTTTGCTCCTCTGTAAAAATAAAAAATTTGAAAAACCCAAACACATATACTCTGTAAAACTACACATTGTAAACACATAAAATTAAACAAAATATTTAGGAAGCTGGAGAATGCTAAATTTACAAGTCTCCAAGTAAGACATTGAGATACTAAACTGTTACATTCTCTTCAAATTTAACACTTTCAGCAGTTCATGTAAACCTTACTGGCTTTACAATTTGCTGTTCAGTCACAGTGGACACCTGCACTTGCTAAAATTTCACAGGTTAATTCCAACTAGCTAGACATAAAACGTAGTGAGGAAGCAGGAATAGTTCCCTGCAATGTGAGTTTTCACAACGCATAGGTTATTTGGGAAATACATCTCTGCATCAGAGACAGAAAAAGCACTTATGTACTCCACAGCCTCCTTGACTCTCTCCAGTCCCTTCTCTCGCATGGGAGTGCTGGTATCTCACCATCTGAGAAGGACGTTCTTGCTTAACTTGACTAACCTATTGCAAAATCCACATTTTGTTCAGCTCCTCAAGAACCAAGCAACAACTCTTCCACCTGCCTGAATTAAGGGCATATAATTGACTACACACAGTCAGCATGTGTATGTGTGTGTGCATACCCCTACACACAGAGTACACACATATGAACAGTATAAGCTTGGATATACATGGCATTTGCATTTTAAACTCTTGACAACAAGCAATACATTGTACGAGTTTGTCATTTAACTTTGGACTAGATGAAGAGGAGGTTCTAATAAGTTCAAGCAATGTAATTCATTAAATATAAATAATTCTTCACCTGCTAATTATGGCATTTTGTTTGGAGATTGCCAAGATGATTGATTTTTCACAAATAGCCAGTGTTTCAGACATCACTCTTATTGCAAGCTGCAGAATTAATGAAATTAAACCAAACCAGATGAAAACAAAACACAAAACCCTACATCAGTACTCAGCTACCCTTCAATCATTTTTCAGAAGTCAACAAAATTAACGGTAACTGAATGATCTGGAAATCTGTGTCCGATATCATGGTTATACATCACTAATGCTCTAGTGCTGCAGACATTTTTTAAAGTACTGTTTAAAGTTGGCTGCTGAACATTAGCAGTACTGTATCTATCACACAATATTGCTATCAACCCATGCTGCTGTGCACTTCAGTGGAAGAGCAGCATCAAAATATCAGTGAAAGCATATTATTAGTTACTGGCACAGAGACAAAGGAATATTCTGAGGCTTTAAATACTGGCACAGCTTGCTTAAATAGAAAAAAAATCTCATTATTTCTTAAAAGACATTTTGTATTTTTTTCTTGTTAATTGCTGCAAAAAAAATTTCTCATCTACAAAACAGTAACTAACAGTAAAGGAAGCCAAGATGAAATCTCCTCCTTTTTATTGCTCTGTAACACCCTCGTACTGCTGTGCAGCTGTAACATACACTTAATATTAAATTCTTAGGCTAAGACACAGTCAGAAAGCCTTAATAAAATATGACTGGGACATCTGGGTGTCCCAAATGCATGACAGCCTGCTGGATGCCTAGCCTTCCACTTACAAATACAAGATACAGTTTCGCAAGATCTAAAACGTTAGTATTTTTATGGGGTTTGTTTATGCCCTTAAAAGTAAAGCAAACCACGGCATGCTCTAAGCCTCTTTCCAGCATATCCATTTCAGCCACAAAGGAACATAGTTAAACCCCATATAACACAAGATTCAACTTTATCAAAACCCATTTGCTCATGTAGTTAAAACAAAACAGCAATAGTACCAGACTCATAGCATTTGAATAGCTGCAAACCCGTCCTACGTACCTATACAACATAAATATAAGTGAATAAGATGGTATTTACCGCTATCCATAAGCAACCTAACACTAGAAGTACCTCAGAACTATTATTCCACGATTCCAGACTTCAGACAATTTCCCTTGCATCACTCGCCAGCATATAGACTCGTCACTTTAGCATATAGACCTTAAACATACGAGTAGCCTGTAGGACTGCTCACGTGCTTTCCTTAATTAGGTCTTAAGTAAAAGCAGTATTTGACTAAGGGGTTACATGTTTACACGCTGACTTAGAGGAGTTTAATCAGTGAAGATTTCATTCATTATGAAACTTCCATAGTCTTCTAAAGAGTGACACATTCACAGGCTGCAGTTCAGAAGCCAATCCTAAAAGCCTTGGCCTTACGTAAGCAAGGCTGCTTACATAAAAAAAAAAATTGTTCCACCACCACCCAGCTCCTTCCACAGCTGCACCAACTCCGTAAGCTCCAATAGTGAGACACCTCTGCAACTTCAAAGAGTTACCGTCTGTAATCCTCGGCCAGAAACACTGTGAAATCCGATACACTGAGTTGGGAGGGTGGAGTGGGGAGATGGAAGAGTTGCCTTGAATGATCATTGAACTTGGAGCCTGTAATTTTAGGCATTTCTTTAGCAACTGAAGAACTGATCAAAATAACACTGCTATGAAGGTTACCAGTTCGCTTCACAACACCACTCCATCTTAACACGACGCGTTTTGAGAAGCAAAACGAGTCATAATAATTCCTTTCAGTGAATGTTCAGTTCAGTGTTTCTTATTCTTCAGATGTCACCGATAAACTGACACCACCGCAGCTCCGACAGAACGCCAAGAGCCCAGCCTGTTTTATTACCCTGCTTCTCACTATTTGGGATTCATTTAAAATTACGCTCCAGTCGAGGCACGCCACAGCGACGCTGAAGGTTCAAACGCGACTGCCGGAGTCCCACGACATCCGCCCTCCCACCCCCACGGGCGAGACCTCGCCGCGGAAGACG
>NW_010398363.1:0-5637 GCF_000710305.1 Buceros rhinoceros silvestris
GGTTGCTGCTTTTTATATGTTTATTCAAAGAAGTGTTGATTGACAAGGCTTGGCTCCAGGGGAGGCGCAAAATTGGAGTCAGGCTGCATTTTGCAATGCCAGCACCCCTTCCCCCAAGGCAACAAAAGCCTTTCGCACACTGACAAGGGAAGTGGAGGGGAGAAAATCCCCCTTCCAACCCGGAGCTGAAATCCTAAACAACAACAGTTATGTTCATTGGTTCTTTTGATGAAAATAATAAATCTTTATCTCAGCACCAGCTTCCAAACTGTGCTATAATACAGTTGATTCATAGAAGAGGTAAGAGTCTTCTCTTGAAACTACCTGAATATATAGCAAGTATTTATTTTATCTGTATAGAGGTGTATTGGACACATGTTTTCCACTCCAGAGTATAGAAAGCATTAGCCCAAGACAGTGATCTACTACAGGGTCTGCGAAGTGCCACAGGGTGTCAGCCTTTCAGAGTAGCGCATTGTTGTTCTGTGGAAAATCCTATAGTTTATTTTCTGTCTGAGAATTGAAGATAATGCTGTCTTTGAGGCTTAGTTCTTTGCTACAGAAACTATTGCCCAGGTACATCATATTGTATTTTGTCTGTCTGGTCATGAAGCTGTTCTTTAGGGCGCAGCCTTTTTTTTAATCCTGTAGCTGGGATTACAAAACAAGGGCAATCAAACAGAGTTGCAGTGTGCTAGTTTGGGCTTTCTGCTTTAACCTACACTATGCTTAACAGAGTCCGCTGGGTTAACCTCTTTTCTTACTGCATATGGTTGGTTGGTGTGTCAATTCCCACCCCGATCCTTCAAATACTTTCAGTGATATTTTGTTTAAATAGGTCTTTACAACTTTAAAAAGTACTTAAAATATGGAAAGCCATTTTTACTGTTAGTACAAGAAAATCAATTATACTGCTAGTTGTTGCAAAAGGGATCCATACACATGTGAAAGTCTCTAAGATTATCATAGACGGCAAAGGAATTGTGTTCAGGAGCCAACTGCCACCTGCAGGAGGACTCTGTGACCTCATAATCAATACAACCTTAATACCCATAGAAAGAATTGATTTAATCAGTTCCACACAAAGTTGCAACTCTGTTCACTGTATAAAAGATGCAAACACAACATTTTAGTAGGAGCAGGATCAGAAAATACATGACTGTGATACAACAGCTTTGAGGCTACACTGGAGTTCAATCCTCATGAAATTAAAACAATAAACACTTCCACATAAACCAACAGCTGTTACTTGATTGCTTGCTGCATATTCTCGCTTCCCCTGAAAAAGCTCTGCTGTCATACAGTACTTTTTCTCAGAAAGTACACTGGGTTACAGCTACTTAAAGTCTTGTTAACGGCCCATGAAGCTCTGAAAACAAGCCTTGCAGACAAGCAGGCATGTCCAGGTGGCTTCCATCTCCCACTGACCAGCAGGTGACAGCTTCCTTCCACATTTGTTTTATTCCAGGTTATCCTGAGGGATGCCAGAAACGGACCTCTAATGCACATTGTTGGAAACGCTGTACTCAGATGCTGTCGAACATTTAAGCTAAAAGAAGTCTCCTGAAAGTGAAAGGTTAACTTAAGGTATGGTGCCATGACTTAGTATTTTTAAAGATCCCTAATTCTTATTCACTGTGGCATGTTGTCACTTAGGGGGAGTGAGAGCAAAATGAATGCTAAGAAAGGCCAAAGCCACCAGCACAGGAAAACATCTCAAATGCCAAGAAGTTTGCAAGTAACTAAAACTGTAAAAATACAAAAGATGAGAAGTAAAAGAAAAAAAACCCCGAAGAGTAATTGGATTCTCCTTAAGCTCCAGTTAAGCCCTTTACTCACCCTGGCTTCATGAGACCACACTTCACAACACAACTGGTCATTTTAAAATATTTTTGGAGGTCTTGTAAGCCTTAGCTGCCTTTGTGTATTAGCCTGCAGACCACATTATTTATTTCTAACATTATCTTTGCTAGTTTCATTATTCGAAACCAAGTAACGTAGCTCATGCTGAACGGAACAAAGCATGCGTTTCCATGAAGCTCCAAGAACGCAATTTCATTCCTATATGTAAAACTGTGGATTTTGCTTTTTAAATTGTTATTTTTAAAATTAGGTAAGAACATGGATTGTAACATGAGTGAAATGAGAGAGGGGAACAGAGGCTGGAATGCTGAGCAGAAGGTGAGCAACACAGGAAAGAGATGCTCAGCCAGATCTGAAGCACTACAGTTACTGCCTGTGCAGCTCTTGCCCACATGAGATCATACCCGAGGACAGAGTTGGTACTCTTCTTAACAGAGTCTTTTGCCAGATTCTAAAATCCATCAAACTGTCTGCATAACTATTAAGAATTTTTGAAGATTATATTCTTGTGCAGAGAATTATTTATTAACTTAAACTTTAAATGCATCGATGTATATTTGCATGTATTTGTCCTCTAAAATTATTTCGATAGGCTAATTATATTCCAGACACAGTATGCTTGGAATGCTGTGGATAACCTCTCTAAAGCCTAAAGACTGCATTTGGGTGCCTTTTTTTCTCCACCAACCTACAAATCTCACAGGAAATAAGTTAGGTTCTCCAATTTCTACCCACCAGGTCTCATGTTATTTAGGAATGACAGTAGTCTAATGACAACAACTCAATCCTAAATCAGACAGTAGCATCAACTTGCAATTCCAAGCTCTCAGAAGAGACAAAGGGAAATGCTGCCCTGTGAGGAATTTGTTTAAGATTTGAGCAGAATGCTCTGAAAACAAAGACAGAAAACCCACTAAAGAAATACAGAGCTATTTACCAATCTACTTACACAAGCCATTCTTTTAGAGTAAATAAGAAATATGTGATTACCTTTTTTCCTAAAAAAATTAAACCTAAATTAGATGAATATCAATATCCATTTATCTGACCCATTGGAGCACTCAGTCGCCACTTTATTCAGGTTTCTTGAAATCCACATGCCAGGATATCCTTCAAAGCAATCAAATGCCCACCTACTCTGCTTTTCTTAAGAGACTGGGGAGAATGTACTAAGGTATTATATAATCAGTCACTGGGGGGAAACACCCCTTAGTATTACCTTGTAGGATGGACTGTGTTGCCCATCGTTACATGAAAAGGCTTTAGAAAGCAGTGATTCTGACAGCATCTTTCTATCTTTCCTGATATGCTCTCTTCAAGCTCCCTCACATTATGAAACTATCCTGACCACTGAATTCTTCTACCCCTCCTCTTTCTCTTTTGCCTATCCACGAAGCATAGTATCTACACTACCCTTAGGACAGCAGAGTGTCTTTTACTTTCTCATTCTCTTTATCATGTTAGCCAAGGGGCAGAACTAGTCCTTCACAATCTGTTTAAACTACTAGGAAGGAACCAGTTCAGTTATGTTAAGAGTGATGCTATTCCTATCACACAGTCAGTGATCAAAGGGAGTGCAGTATCTGGTTTTATGGGGCACTACTTAGGGGATGTGGGGGCCAGAAACACCCATCTCTCTCAGAGTGAATAGTCCTCATGTGAGAGAAACCACCGCTTTCTTCTCTTAGAAATCAGGAAGCTAGGAGGTAAGAAATCCTCCCTTCATAGTTAATTCTCGGCTGACCCATGAGTGCGTTCAAGAGGGCAGTCAATGCACATTTGGCACTTGTTCCAGCATATGCAGAAACCAGGGCCCATAGGAGAGACTAATACAGCAACGCAAAGAGTTATTAGGAGCACGCCTAAGAAATGTACCGGGCCTTGAAAGCTGAGAAAGGCTTGCAGTTTGTTGGTCACTGAGGCGTTACACGTAAACGGTGAACCACCTGCCTACGTGGGTTGCATGTGTGCTGGGGAGCCCGAAAATCAGCAGGCTGAAGGAGGCAGAGCAGCTTCCTCACATGGCTAAGAGGTCTTGCTTTTCTCGGCAGCAGAAATTGTAGGATCACAGAACTGCACTGAAGCGTAGGCTTTGTCCTATTTCGGTTAAGGGCTGCGATGTCTTAGAGTCTTTTTAGTCTTAGGGATGAGAACCTTCTGCCCAGCTGTAGTGATAGTCTCTCCTCAAAACTTAAGAAAGAATGCCAAAACGAAACAAAAAACCCCCATAAACGCTAAATGCTGGTGTGTTATGCAATGTCACTGCATGCTGTCCCACTTCAAATGCTGTGAATCCTTCACTGTGTTTTCTCTTCAAATTGCAGATCTCTTGAAAATAAATCACGAAGTAACGTACAGAAAGGAATGCATCCTAATTAATACAAATAGCAGTTATAATAATAAGCAATGGCTTCTAAAATTAGCATAACTGAGTTGGCAGAGAATAAAAGCAGTCATCTAATTTGGAGAGAGTTTCTTCACAGAAAATGTTAATAATGGGAGAGATTTTGAGATTATTTAAATTTTTATGTCCTTATTTTAATAAAACTTTGGTTGTTTGCTGTGAACCTAGAATTTTATTTATGACTGCAAGTCTACACTTGCAGAGTGTGCTTATTATAAGTATAATTTGCATCCTTTGGTGCACCAAAGCAAAATGAGACTTTGGCTCATAAATCGTGGTTAGACTTGCTCAATCAAAATAATACTATGAAGCCCATGAAAACTTTCTATGTTATTACAACAGTGGTGCATTTGGCACAATTTCTCCTCTGATCCTTATCAAGATAAACAATTTCCTCATTTTAAAATCCACGGCAAGCAGGTTCCATCACAGAGGACTTGGCTGCGGGCAGCAAGTTCCCTTTGAATGTACACACATTAATTACGTGATCCTGCATACCTACGATGAAGTGCTCAAGGTGGGATTCTGAAGAAAACTAGACTGACTAGGATGATGCCCTTCTGCAACAAATGTGAGCAGCTGGGAATATTCAGCCATGGCCTAGAATAGATTTGTTTCTAAGATGAGCCTCTGTTACGTATCAAGTAGACTCCACACATGTGAGAAGCTTTTCAGAAAGAAAGACGAGATTGGTGTGTCTTGCTGCCCT
This sequence comes from Buceros rhinoceros silvestris, assembly GCF_000710305.1. Classification (NCBI taxonomy): domain Eukaryota; kingdom Metazoa; phylum Chordata; class Aves; order Bucerotiformes; family Bucerotidae; genus Buceros; species Buceros rhinoceros. Next base: position 4,977 of record NW_010398363.1, read on the forward strand.
GAAGGGAGACGGTCTTGGCTTGGATTCAACATGAACATGCTGAGCCAGTTCCGCAGGAATATTCCACAGGTGTTGGGTAGCCAGCACAAGACACAGGGACTTCTGGCATAGAAACGAAGTCTTATTTCTGTTGAAGCCCTTTTTCATTTGTTTTGCTTTCTGCTTGTGTATTCTGCTGCTGCATTAAGTCTAATTCTTGCTGCTGCACAAGGTTACATGCCATCAAGCATCACTAGGGGCATACATGCTCTGATCTTTTCATACAGGGGAAAAGGGAATATGTGGATTTACATTTTTACTTTATTGGTTTTCGAATTAGTCATGCCAGACAATATTGGTGGTGTTTGGGACAGAGGAGCCACAGAAAGGACTTATTTAGGATTTCGCATTCAGACATTTAATGTTCTTTTGCTACTGGCATTTACTAGCAACATGTATAACCTGCTTTGTGCTTATGTCTGGACTTGCTGCGTCACGTACAGGAATGTGACTTTTAATGCATCTTTGCTATTGCTTTGCTATTTGTCATTGAGGCAACGGCTTCGTAATGGGTTAAAAATGGCAGCAGCGCGGGACTAAACCCCTCCTCCCACTTTCTCTCCCCCCTTTAAAGTTTTCTTGTGGTCTTGACGGGGGGTGAGGGGGTGGGGTGGGGGAGTGA
>NW_010398364.1:0-8402 GCF_000710305.1 Buceros rhinoceros silvestris
CCTCTCCTGCACTTCGCTGATTTATTAGTTTTTCTTTTCCCTCTCTCTATCTGACACCACCACACGGGCACGGATCAGGGAATAACACGCCGACCGCTGAGCTCCTGCGGTGCGTGAACAGATGCTCTGTCGATCGACGCGGCGCTGAGCTGTCCGGCGAGGTCCGTGCTGGGGCTGTGCTCATACTGTTCCCTGCAAACCAGTATAACCAGGCAGGTCCTGGTTAAAGGTATTTGAGTGACTTTAATATAGTGGACGCACATATGTGACCTTAATCGGGTCCCTGTTGCCATTGGGTGTGTAAATTGACAGAAATTGTTGCCCATAATACAGCGTGGAACTTGCTTCCTCTGTAAGACCCGACTGGCGCTGGGAAAGTGTAAGACACATCTAAGTATTGTGAAAGCCTGGACTTGCTGAAAGTCTAAACTAACGTACAAACTTATATTTCACCTTATAAACCATCCATTAGCGCCCTCTCCTAATTAGGAAGCATTTTTAATTAAAGGTAGGATGTCATCATGATGACCATTTACAGTCTTGAATGATGGGAGAGATGAGAGTGTCGACAGGGCTGACGGTGAGTTCGTGAAGGAGGCTGTCTAAAGTGGAAAGAGCAGGAATCCAATTTTGGTCACATTTGTGTGGAGACGTTCAGGAAAAGTTGTGAACAGAGAGAGTGAAAGGTAAGACTGAGTGAACAGAGACAAATTGTGACTGGAGAGGTAGATCCGAAAGTCATTTGTATAAAAATGAACGTTAAACTATCTGGATGAGCTGCTCAGCCATTGACCTCATTGTCGGAAGCAGGAGGTATTGTTTGTATTGTACAGTATTATAGGATGTTCAGAAGATGAAGAAGGCAGAAGAGGAAAGTGATAACTGATATGAGAAGACTCATGAGTCCTGGGGATTTGGTCAGAGAATGAGTAGAGGCTGTTGAAACAAAGATGAATATCCTTGACAGCATTAGAGAACTGGTCTTCATCTCCCTGCACAAGGAGATTTTTCTCAGTGGCATGCTGCAGGATTGTCCTGTTTTGAGCCGATCTGGGCTATATTCCAGGTGAACTAACAGGCAAATGTATTGTGCAGTTTTATACAGGGAGAAAAAGCTTCAAACTGCTGCTCTGGGTGGATTAAACAACCTCCAGACATCCCTTCCAACCTCAGTTATGTTGCATGACTCTTAGAGACACCAGTGATGGAAGTACATGGTAAAGCTCTTTGAAATACGATCTGGGCTATATTCCAGGTGAACTAACAGGCAAATGTATTGTGCAGTTTTATACAGGGAGAAAAAGCTTCAAACTGCTGCTCTGGGTGGATTAAACAACCCTTCCAACCTCAGTTATATTGCATGACTCTTAGAGACACCAGTAATGGAAGTACATGGTAAAGCTCTTTGAAATACTCAGCAGCTTCTGAGCCCTCCTCATACAGATCTTTCTTTGTTGTTTATTTTTTCAAGAAAAACTATCTTTCAGTGCAGGTCTACCTGTGTTATATCTTAACAAGGAAGGTTCAGAAAGGCTCTTTAATGTACTGCCAGAAGATAATCTGTGTTGCCCATCGCAGCACAAAGGTGAGAGGTAAGGAATTATTATTGTCTAGTTGTGCAGGTAAGGAAATGGGACGAAGAAAGCGAGAAGCTCAAGGTCGCATTGGAAGTCTGTGACAGAGCTAGAAACAGAATCCAGGCTCTTTACTCCAATCAATACATTAATAACGTCAATGACCGTTTCACTTACCTCATTTTCCCTTGCACATTACCTCAGCGAGGAATTTGCTGCTTCGTTTAAAAGCTCATGAGATTAATTGGTGCCACTGAAAACATAGTGGCAGTCACCAGCAGCAGCATTTTGCAACCATGGTTTAATTCTCTCTAAAATTCAAGGTGATGAGTGGTGTTGATGGCATGAAGAAGGTGATCCATGCTCTCCTTCGTGCTCTCTCACCTCTAAACTGTCTTACCTGGCCCTAGGAAAGCCAGCAGAGAGCAGCTGATGTATGTCTGGTTGCTGCCTTTTGGTTTTGCAAAGTAACTCCTAAAGCCAGTTTGGAAGTGTAACAGGACCATCACTGACGCTGGAGACAGCGCGAACGAACAACAGCAGATCGTAACTGGTTTTAAAGGATCTGTTCTGCACGGCTGCCAATGGAACGAGCCAAAACCAAATGAGTCGGCAGATCTGCTGCTGAGCAAATGTTGTCGGTGAGTAGTTGAATTCACAACACTTGTTTTATTCTTACACCAGTCTCATTTTTGACTTCCCAAGTCAGAAGAGCCTCGTTCTCTCGCTGGCGCCGAGTGGAAACTCTACAGTTACACACACTAGTGATGTTAGAGTGGAGCTTCTCATGCATTATCGCATTGGTTTTGCTATCCGTTCAAGGAAACGGACACTTGATTCATCTTCTCGCATATATCGATTCAATCCTCTTTTAATTTAGTGCTGGAGCAGGCTATTAGCCTCCATTCACATTTACAATAAGATAATATAACCTGATAGCTGTTCTCCCCATCCATTATGGAAGAGGGATAAAATAGTTTTGTTTCTGTATGTAAGGAGCTATTGACTTACTCTCCTCAGCCGCAGTTGCTGTCCTCAGGACTGTATGTCTTAATAGCGTTTCACTCGGTGGAGTATTGATGAAAGCTCCCTCTGACGAGCAGAGATAAAGGCATGGGTAATGCCTTTCGCTCTGAAAGCGAAGCCAGCTTTTCCCCTTGAACTTCTCTTAACTGTGTTAAGGACTGTGCAAAACAACCACCGTCTCTATCACCATTAATCATTCTTTTACAATTCTCAAACTGCAAAGCTGAGAGAGTCTTCTCTTGGCAGCATCCCTCACTCCATCAGCATTGCCCGAGGCCCCTCTAGACTGGCCCTCACCCACATCCAAGCTCCAGCACAGCTCACTGTCTGCACAGTGGATGCTTGATCAGACCATCCAGGCTGACTGGTCTTGAGAACTGCTCATTTATTTCATGTATTACTCTAAGCCTGTCTTGTCTCACCCCAGCACACAGCCATTGCCTTAGGCTGCTCCAGCTCAAGCATGCTTCCTCCATGCCCCAGATCTGTTCCTGGCCTCATTACTCACGGATTAGTCACACCATGACCTTTATAGAACCAATTCCTAGGCGCGTCCTCAAGAACTCCTTTCTTTCATTCTGAAACCAGTGATTTTCTTTTCATTCTTAGTTTGGGGTGCTCTTCTGAAGAGCAGACACCATGCCCTGCTGCTACAGCAGCAAGCCCTGATGGGGTAGAAGGGTAGTTTAACTGCTGTTTAGAAGCAGGAGGGAGGGAGAGACGGGCAAATCTCAGAGGTTTTGCTAAAAGACTGTCAGACCCAAGTGTATTCTGCCACGCTACGTGCAGAAGCATTGGTTGCTTCTCCATTTCGGCCTTTGTAGAAGCCCTGTGGGGTGGCCAGGAGTAAGAGTATTCTGCAAGAGAAAAGCTAGTGCGCAGGGATGGATGTTTCTGCACCTGGCAGGGAGCTTGAACATACTGCTGGGTCTTCGTTGCCCCTTTTGTGCTCAATTTCCAAAAATACACAACAGCCAGTAGCAAGCATCGCATCCATCTATACCCTGCTATGCCTACCCAAAAACCGGTAAATAATTTGCAAAGTGGAAGATGAGATATACGCAGTGCAAAATTTTTTTTAAGTATTGCCCCAGACCTGCTTTACTTGCAATAGTGTCAGTGATCCATTTCCTACTTATTGCTGTTTATATTTCCCATACAGAATAAAATACATCAAAGATTAGTAGAAATTTTTTATGATACTAGGAAGAAAAGTTTTTTATTTTGTGTAATAATGCAATTTTTCTTTAGAAAAAGTTATAATCTGTTACAAATCATGATTCTAATTGTTCTTGCCATGGAAAAGGTACGACTGAATTAAATTAATCCATAGGAGACTTGTTTCGTTCTGCAATAACTACGACTGCTCTTTGAAAGGCTGTTCTTTTTTCTGAGTTCCTTATCTGAAAAGGTTTACCATGTCTTCGTGCAAGGAGTTGTCATGCTTTAGAAAAATCACAAGCAGCAAAAAGTCAGAATTGTCAGTTCAGAAGACACTGCTTGTTCCACTGGGTAAAACGGAGAAAGCAATGCTGGCAAACGATCTTTAGGAAAGAAAAAAAACCTGCAACCTGATGGAAACAGCAGCGGAATGAAGATAAAAAGGGTTGCAGGCTTTATTCTCATTGAAGGTTGGCAACGGGAAATCTGTTGGAGTAGAAGAAGAATATCTGATAGGTCATCTGTTGTGTAATGAAGAATAGAAGACAGGAGACAAGCTAGGAGAAGCAAGGTGATTCCAAACCTCAGAGGAATGTAAGATCTTATGAGAGAAACATGAAAGCAATACCTTTATAAACTGACCAAATTTAATTTACTATCAACGAGCCTTGTAAGACTGTGAGCTGACAAAATCCATTTGTGATGTTATGGGTAAGGCTGAAGTCACGCATTTTTCTCCCGTGGAATCATTTTATTATGTATTCATTTCTTTCTTTTTGTGCAGCTTTTCTGATTAAAAATTACCGCTAAGATGTCAAATATTTCCTTGTCCTCTGATATCTGGGCTTAGTTACCCAGTAACTTATTCTGCCCATCCATCTTCTTTAGTCAGACTAAAGCGTGTTTTCAAAGGACGAACCGAAGCAGGTAAATATGCTGTCATTTAATATGCATGGGTTTCTGCAAAATGTCCATCCTGATGGGCTCTGTATGTTCCATGAGAGACGCTGCAGTTGTCAGTAGCTTTGTTAATCAATGATCAATGGGCATCGTAGCAAACGCCTTTGTGGTTTCAAGCAGAGACTCAGGAAACGCTCTGCATGAGTTCGTGGTGGCTTTTCTTGTAATTTGTGGCAACTTGAGTGATGCCCAAACTGGATTCTTTACACTGGGAAGATGTTTGGATGGAATGTGGTAAGAGTGGATTGGCATCACGTTATGGGAATGCTTTGGGTACCAAAGTCCCCAGGTCAGGCTGTGCTGGCTCTTGCTATGTGGAGAAAGAGCAAATGGCTTCTAAACTGATTTTCAAATTCCATGGTAGTCATTAAGCGACCCACTCATGTTGGTCATTTTTACAGACCTGATAGAAATCATCACTCTCCATGAATGGAGCTGTTTGGCCTGGGAGCAGACCCCAAGTTTTGTGGTTAGGAGGTTCAGGGGGAGGAAGAAATGACATCAGCGGGATGTAGACCTCAGCGGGACTTCTCTCCAACCTTCCACACAGTGGAAGGGAGTTGCAGTTGGAGTGCTTTGTGCTTCCATGGATCTCAGCATTTCTCTGCAGGCTCAAAATGGGTGAAGAAAGCGGAGGAGAGGGGAAAGCTTCCCACTACAGACAGCTACAGGCTTTGGAGAACTGTGACTTGCTTTAACCCTGACTTAAAGGGACAGATCTGCAGCAGGAGAAGTCCCTCCTCCTCAATCATGTTAAAAACAGCTAAAAACTGTAGGATTAGTTTTAAAGAGGGGGTAAGCTGAGCACAAGACTCCCCACAGCACTACTGGGGGGCTGATCTCCATTAGCACCATAGGGCGAGGCCACTTCAGAGCCTCACCTGCCCCACGGGAGACACTGCAATGAAACACAGATCAACTTCTACGGGATGGAACTGAGGAAAAATGTCAGTGTTGTGATGTCATAGCGGCGTAGTAAACTGAAAAGTAAGAATGAGTTAAAAAGGAGCATTGTAACCCTGCAGTACAATTACAGTTCTTTGCCAGAATCGTTTCTCAGCCCATTGTGAGATGAATCTCCGTGTGTGGACACACTAATTTTATTTCATCTTGTTTTAGAAATCTAATAGAAAAATGAGCTAAATGAGGCTAAACCACTTGATTCTGTTATCGCTTTAAAATGCCGTAAAGTAAGAAGATTATGTTACCCCCTTCCCCATAAATCAGGATTAAACTTGCATTTTCAGATTTTTGTGCCAACAAAATCCCCAATTTGCTGAGCTCAAATTCTCTAATCTCAAGCCAGGGGCCAGAAGTAGCGACGCGCTTCAGGACCCGCCGTGGCCATAGTACGCATGTGGAAGTTTTTCTAAACTATCAGTGCACTGTTCCCCCTCCTGTCATGCAAAGAACAAGTTTCTTATTCCTAGAAGCATTACGCTTTCTCAGTGTGGTCCGTGTCACCTTGTTTCTCACACGGTTGGAATTGAAGGTGTCACCTGCAGCATAGCGTGTACCTGTTAAAATCTGTGCCAACATGCTCATTTTTAAGGGAATATAAGTTTTTCTTCATAAAATTCCAGTGGGCAATGAATTAAAAATGACAACCCTATATCCAGTGAAAACAAGAAAATAAAATATACAAAACATTGCTAATGATCAGTTCTTGAAAAATTTACCAGACACATACTACCCAGGGAGCTAAACTCATTAGCAGAGACTGATACGAAAGCTGGGATACTCTGGGATGAGGCTTAGACACAACATATTCAAATGCAATCTCTTTAGCAAAATGTTTTTTTTTCCTTCACAGAAATATTTGGCAATGGCATGTCTTCCTTTAAAAAAGAAAAAAACTATCTGGGAGGTTACAGCATCTCATTAATCAGCCATCCTGATGTTTACGTGCTCGGGAGCTCTTGCCTCCTTGGGGAAGGCAGAGGAATTCCTAATGATGGGCCGGAGATATTCCCGGTTTTATCAGGTGGGTCCCGGTGCCATTGTGCTCGGCCGCAGCCCGGCCCCGCGTCCCCCTGGGTGATCCTGCACATCGCCTGCGCTCCCAGCAGAGCCAACAGGGAGTTAGACCTGGGGCGTGCTGCGACGTGACACAGGCCATCCATACCGTGCCCAGCACGCTGTCAGCACTCAATAAATTGTAATTATTAATAGTATCTGGATGACCTCACTCGCTGACTGCGTGACATCGGGTATATTGGATGACAGTGTACGCCAATCCATTAACTTCACCGAGCCGCGTACGGCTGTGTGGCACTTGAATGCTGACACCTTCTAGAAACAGACAATTGTTTCACACCTCATTTGCAAACTGAAGGAGATATGAAATGAATTAAACTTCCTGCAGGCACTCAGGAGGTTTACGAGGAGTCCTATCTCTAAGTCTACTGTACTATTTGCATAAAAGAATTCGGTATCAATGTAATTATTAATGATAATTCTAAAGTAGTTGTGCTGCTTCAGGATTTTTCAGATTAAGAACGTAATGAATTAGTAATAAAATCCTAACACAAATTTATTCCTAAATACAATTTCCTTTCTGCTTGTGAATCTCCTTGTATTTATTATGAAAGAGCTATTGGTGAAGTATCTTTTCTCCAGCGGCGTGGTTCAGAGCTCAGTCTGCGACAAAGTCAGATTTCTGTTAGCAAACCACTTCAGAAAAAATCTACCTTTTCCTGAAGCAGAAAGAGGGTTGATTGATGGGTCCTCGCATGCCATAAACACCCACCTCACCCACAGCCTTCCCCTCTGTGCCGCGGGAAAGGGAGAAGACTGCGAACTCGAGCTGCTCCTCTCCCTAATGAAGCCCATTAGCCTGCAGCAGGACCCAGCCTAATAACCGGGCTGAAGTGAGATGGTCTTGGTTGCATCTTGTTGCCTTCGTGCTCCTGATGTAAATCCTCTGAACCACCTGCTCGTTAACATGTACCTTTTTATGTGTTTGCCTCGCACGCTGTAAAGTCTACGTGACGCCGCACGCCTGCGCCTTGGCAGGCCTTTGCTGCAGACCAGTGAGGCATTAGGAGAGAGAAGATGGGTGCAAGATGTTGAAGGAACATGGTGGCACTTTGTGGATTACAACTGGGCCAAACAAAAGCCGATTTTAACGTTTATTGGGCACCACGAGGTAAGCAAGTTCATTCAGTTACGTGGAGGTGGTGACACCTTTTCTTTTTCAAAGCTCATATATTGAAATTATTCTCTCTTTAAGTAATCTTGAAATAATTTTCAACTAGTGAAGGCTGAAGCTTATCCTTAAAGTAAGAAATCCTTCCGTTTTCTCCTCTCATCTTTGTTTCTCTCCAAGAGGCAGCGCTTGTGCCCGAGGCACCAGTACAAAAACTGGTACAAATTAGCACTTGCCCAGTGAAAGATGTGGTTTTCCTAGGAAATTATGGGGCTTTGTCATCATCTCCAGAGCAGGTTACAGTTTTGTGCTGGTAATTTAGATTGTTTTTTGTCTGGTTCGATGTTCTGTTAAAATCAGAAAAGAACAAAGCTTAGTTAATCTGGTTGGTGCAGTGAAATCTGGATGTTGATTTCATTCAAAACAGAGATCTGCTTCCTTATTTAGTATTCGGGGGGGGATATACCTTTCTGGCTTGAAGGTGGTTCTGAGCCTGGTTTCCCATCTTTCCAGTAGATGTGGCCCAGCCAAAA
>NW_010398364.1:8508-41413 GCF_000710305.1 Buceros rhinoceros silvestris
CAGCAGGAACCGACCACAAAGCCCCATCCTTCCAGGGAAGCTGGTGGAGCTGAATTTTTCTGAAATCTAAAGAAAAACCCAGGTCTATATCCAGTTTTGGTACCCCACCCTGTGCCAGCTCCTGGTGACAAAGAAAAACTAAACCTTGTGTCCCTATCGCAGTGACCCACCAGGTGATGATAACCCACCCTGGAAACACTGCAGATGAACGCAGTCTCATCTCCCTGCTGCGGCAAGACCCACACTTAAATGGGTGAAAGATTCCTGAAATATCGATTCCTTGGCATGGTAAAAATCCCCGAGCAAAAAGTCCTTTTGTCCTGGAACGCTCCCAGAGAAATTTAGCACTGACGGGGTTGTTTAATGATATTACCATGAAAAAGAATTGATGTTTGCTGAAAATGAAGATATGCTCTTATTCCATTCTCAACTTCGGCCTCCAGAGGACTAATTTACCAAGACGTACTTTTTCCTGTATTTAAGACCACTGGAGCACACGCTTTGCGTTAGACATCCCGATCTGTGTTAACGATGGCTCTGGTTCAATTTTCGAGATGAATGTATTTTTCATAGTGATCCAATTTTCTGTTCAGATTACATTAGCATATTTAATGCGAATAATAGCGAATTCCTGTTTGTTTCAAGCTATGGGGAAAGTGGGCTTGTAAGTTATGTCTAGTGAGGAGGTTCTACTACTACTGGATGTGGTACATCCTAAGCTCAGGCGCAAGAGCTTGCTCTAAGGCAGTGCTGTATTTCAGTCCGATAACTGAAAGGTTAATTGTCTTTAAAATCGTTTGCACACGGGCAGAGCTGCAGCCCCGCGTGCGTGGTTTACTTTCCTTTCAAGCTGAAGCGTGCGGAGAATCAAAACGTCCAGATTGTTTATTTCAGGTCCGAGGTTGCAATGGCTTGTTCCTAAGACCAGTCTTTCCGGAGGGAACAGAGCAGCTTTGATTTACACCGTGGAGGGTGGAAAAGAAAAATTAAGGGGCTAATTTTATCCTAGCCATATGTAACCGTTTGGAACTCTTTTGAAAGGCTGTTTTTGAAAACAATAACAGAAGAATCCTGCTTTTTCCCTGAAGTGTGGGATCCTCACTGGCAGCAGCCCCAGGATGCCTGAGCATGAGTCTGCACCCGTCATGAGCCTTTAGGTAGAACCCAGGGGGACTGGTCCAAGTTAGACCCAGCAGTCACTCCTAAACAAGGCTTGAGAGTTCAGATTTAAAGTGTGTGAATGTTTTAGGTCTGGAAAAAGATGTTATTTGTTGTAGGAACAACTAAGTTTTCTAAGTTCCTTGAGTTTTGCTTCATTAAAACGAGGACGTATTAAGGGAATCGCAGAATCCCAGACTGGTGGGGGTTGGAAGGGACCTCTGGAGGTTCACCCAGTCCAACCCCTGCTAGAGCAGGGTCACCAGAGCAGGGTACTCAGGATGTCGTACAGGTTGGTTTGGGATCTCGCTGGAGCACGAGACTTCACAGCCTCTGGGCAGCCTGGGCCAGGGCTCCCTCACAGCAAAGAAGTTTTTCTTTATGTTCAAGTGGAACTTCCCGGGTTCCAGCCTGTGCTCGTTGCCCCTTGTCCTGTTGCTGGGCACCACTGAGAAGAGTCTGGCCCCATCCCCTTGACACCCACCCTGTAGATATTGAGGAGCATTGACCAGATCCCCTCTCTAATCTTGAATTCGCTTTATGAAGAACTGAAACTGGAAAACTTCCAGACAAATTACGGTGACGTTTGGTCAATGATTAGTTAAAAGCTGTGCTAAGAAGTAATGGTGCAGATACCCAGGCTCTGAGTTTCGAGGAAGGGATGCACAACCACGTCAGTGTGAAGACCTTGATGAACATCTGTCACAGCTCTGACCTGCCTGCCCAAGGGAGTGAACAGGAAGAGAATTAATACCTGGTATTTCCTCCTGGGATCTCCTGCAAGAGCCCTGGCACTCCTTCCCTCTGCTCTGCCACCTTGGCGGACATCATGGAGGAAAGTCCTGTTGCCCTAAAACAGGAGAGAAATCTATTTTCCTGTATTATTATCTCAAGGGGGAGGCAGGGAATGTCTTGCCACTCTGAGAGCTGGCCTCCCGGACAGCTGCTCCTAACTTGGGGTCATTTGCGAAGTCATTAGTTGAGTTGAGCTCTGTGGGAAACTGTGTGGGAGGAAGTGATGTATAAATGTGTGATTTAGTGTGTATTTTCTCAACAAGCGACTCTTCAAAATTCTCACTGTGAAAAGCTCTGCAAATGCAGGATTTGAAAACACTCCTTTTTTTCTGTTGTTAATGTTGAAGTGTTTGGATCGTGGAAAACAGTTTTCAGCCAACCCTGGCCACCTGCCATATCGAGATGTTTTGGTCCCACTCTGCTCTCACAAGCTTCCATGGTAATCTCCAGCCACTGAATCCAGTGGTGCTTCAGCAGGGGTGCGGGTAGGGCTGATTTAGGAACTGATGCCGTGATGTGCTGAGCACTCCTCCATGTTCCTGAACATGCTTTTCCCTGTTCTCTTTCATCTGTTCAGTACCTCCTTGGATCAGGCACCGCGTGGCTCATCCACACTTGCTGTGTTTTGGAATTGAATCATGACCTTGCAAATACTAAATCACCATGTTCTGTAAGAGTGATGTGGAATGCGGGACTTTGTCTGCATTGTGATTGTTTGCAGATGCTGGGGTTGTCCTGAAGAAACAGCCCTGACTCGTCCTAAAAAATGTTCAACATCTGTGCAAGCACTCGAAAATGTGATATATCTCAGGTAATTAGCACCACATGCCTCCTCCCTCTCATTCGTATTTATTGATTTATTTCTTTTCGCTTGCTAGGAGAGCACAAGAGCGAGGCCAGTTAGCGTCTGAAATTGGCTGCTTTTTCAGCTGGTGTAACGCAACGCTTCTGCCAGTCACGAGACCTCTCTGTTGATCACTGTGTTGTCTCACCTTTGGTTCCGAGCAGTTGTTCCACTCTCCACGAAATGGCTCCATTATCCGTGAGCTGGCCTGTTTGCTGTAATGAAGACAACTGGAGTCGTAACAGTCCATTAAATGGTCTATTAAATAATGGACTTGCTGGAGGGACCCTAGTAATGCTGTATGGAGTGGCAGGGCAATAATTCTGCGATTCAGATGTTGCATGGATTTCCTTTCTGTTACAGCTGTTTAAAATGCTTTCTTGAGGGTTTTCATAAATCTTTTTACTTCTCAGCTGGCCTGCAGCCAGGATGGATCCACTTGTTTTACTAGAACCTGAGATAACTCAGTAGACAGGACAAGTTCTTCACTGTTGGAACTGTTAGTCCATCATCAGGTTTGAGGGCTTCTGCCATGCAAGATGCAGAAAATACACTGGCTGGACTGGCCGCCTGGCAGAAACTAAAATCATGGGTTTGATGACAGGAAATACAAATTTGGAGCAAATCTGAGCAAGGGTGTGTATGTACTTTTCTAGCTGTGATAGTAGACTGGTCTAATGGTCTACTGACCATGATCTGTCAACGTCTAAGAGCAGCTAGTATCTGTATTGTAGTTTCATACTTGGATCTTCATATATCAGGTGCTTTAAAAGCCTGCTGAGAGACCATCTCAGCCCTCCCAAGGTTTTATCTTCAAACGCAGAAGCGATGCATTGTTCTGTAAGATGTCAATCGATGCGCAGACTGCAGAACTGACTTGTCCAGGACACCAAAGACTCCTATGCCGAAGTAGTGCCTGAAAGGTATGTTCCTTGACTCATAATTGAAGGTCAAGACTTAATTCCTCTTCAAGAACTTGATCCCAAAGGTATGCGAATGGTCATACTGAGGTTATGGTTTAAGTGTTTTTTGCACTGGGGTTGATTCACTCCCTCACCATTTACAGTGGTGTCAGTTATATCATTTAATATTTGTACTCTGCTGAAATTTGTTCTTTCTTTTTCCTACAGAGAATAGTTTTCCTTTTCCCTCTGTTCTTCAGGTTTTCTCCACCACAGAAATATTGCATTTACATTCTGATTTATGCACTATTACCCCAAATCTGGGTCAGGATGTAACGCCACAGGAAGCCCGTGCCGTGAAGCATTTTGCTGGGTCAAGTTCTCATTCTTCCCTGGAAGACGGACTTTTACTCCGACACGATTGACGGTGAACAGTGTCAAATCCCAACACTCCTTCTCGTTCCTGTTCCACCGAAGTACAAGTAATTGTGGTGCGTTAAAAACACTTCAAATGAAATGACAGCAACCACAAAGGCGACCTTGTAAAGTGTTTGTGCTGGTAAGAGTTTTTATTGGGGTGACTGTGTTTATATCACTAACAGCCAATTATTTTGTTCTCTGCCCTTTGAACCGAGCAGGAGAAAGCGTTTCTGCTTTGGTCAAAGCTTGATTCATTTAAAGCTTGGCTGGATACTTTCTGTCTCACGGTCTTTCTGGACTCACAGCTGCTCAGAAGCCCACTGCACTCCCAGGATAGGAACTTGTTTCTGTCCCAATTTTGGTTTGCTGTGAGCGACTCTGTCCTCTGTGGGAAGAGAATGACAGCAGTTTTCCGTGGTTGCATGGTTTGATAGCATTGTCCCTTTTGCCATTGGGTTTTGTTCTGTCCTCTTACCTTCCAGAGGTAAGTTGATTCCAGAACAGACGTGACTTTTCCTGTCTAGATAACTACCTGTCGGTGTTTGTACTCATCGGTCTCATTTCTGTGGTATTCCTTGCCCAGGGACTCTGGCAGTGTTGGGCTACTGGAAGAGCTGAGACCTTGTGGATGACCGTCTTCCACCTTCTACCTTTTTTTGTAGTCCTGATTCCTTTGTTCATCACAATTTTTCTTGTTATCTGAAAATCAGGTTATGTTTTAAAGTTATGTTGCTTTCTTCCCCTCTCACTTGCCCTAAGAAATTATTGGACGTTTCTTGAAGATCGTGGGTTTTGTTTACTCTTTGCAGTGCCGTTTCAACACCTGATTTGCTTCAGTGCTTTTGCAGTGGCACCTCAGCATATTCCATATTTAATCTGCAGGATCCATACTCTTTAGTACATTCAGAACTTCCTGATGAACTTCAGATTTGAACTGCTGCTGACTCTGGGGGGCAGAAACCTTCACAAACGTTGCTCTTCTGCCCTGTCCTGGGAGTGCGCTCAGTTGCTAAAGGAGATGTACCTTGAGGGCATGGGAGCTCCACCTACAATCATCCTCTGGATGGGAACTACTGTTGCTCTGGTTTCTTCCCAAGGCTCGCTGGGTATCTGTGAATCAGTTATTTGCTGCTTTGGTGCAAGTGGTGCAGCTATCAGAAAGGGCTTTGGAAAGACTGTTCCAGATGGTTTGGATAAATTCAAAGCTGGGGAGTTTTTATTTGCTTTCCATTAAAAAACTCCAAAATGGAAGACTGTATGTTCTAGGAGGAATTTCTTTACCCTGTTGAGAGATGGCAGGAGGAAAAAAAGGAATCTTGGGTTTCAGTGGTATCCTGCATGTTGTATGTTAATGTCCTGCTTCCCATCTTCCACAAATACCTAAATTTAGAGATGAGACAGCAGTAAGATGACAATCTGTACCATGATCTGCATTGGTGGTTGCTTTCCATTCTTCTATATGAGTGACTACATTTCCCAGCCGCCTCTGCACATCTTCACCACTCATTGTGCCTGCCAGTTTGGAGACATAGGTGAGGTGTTTGACTTCCCATTTTGTTCTTCTGTAGCACGTTGTGTTTCTGGTCACTGTTTTGAGCCACTGGTCTGCTAGTGGTGTCAGGGTGCTCCTATTTCCTTCAGTGCGGTGTTTGGGGGTGTTTGGAGATGTTTTCTGGGGAGCATGCCCCTCTCTGATTGCAGCAGAAGCTGCTTTTAGTTGCTGTAAGGTTTTCTCCACTGGCCACTGTTGAGGACAAAGGCAGCGGACAAGCCGAACACAACAGATGTTGTTGTTGCTTTTGCTGACATTCAAAATCCATCTTTTCTGATGTAACAGATAATTTCTGTGTCAGCTGAAGGGAGGAGATCCTCATTTCCCTGAACGTCTGAAATGGATATGAACGCAGCATTTTGCTTTGTCTGATTTATGGGTATGTGTTGCTATTGCCAGTAGATCATCTGGGCTGATAACGGATTTTTACTTGACGTTGCAGAGACTTGTTACAGATGTGTGTGTCTTCCTCTTATTTTCCTCCAGAAGATTTGTACGTTTTGGCAGACTCGGCAAGCTTTCATTTTGGGTTGGGAAGAGAACAGAAAGGGTTTATGCTACTGTTTGCATGAGCCACCAGAAGTCTATCAGCTTTCCTTGGGCTTGCCACTTGTTGAGGATTTGCTTCTCTCCTCCAGATCCTCCAGATCCGCCGTTGTAGATGACGCTGTATCGCTCGCTCCCAGACCAGTTTGCCTTGCTTGCATTGCTGGCATTTAGTAAAGCTCTGTGTGTGTCTGAAAGTTCTGTGAGCTCACTTTTACACCACGTTTGCCATCAAACACTGGCTAAGAGACACCCTGTGGTTTGTTTTTCTTTGTTTCTTCGTGCCAGCAGATTTTCATTTGCCTCCAAAGTTGATGCAAGGGTACTCGCCAAGGGAGAAGACCCTGGCCAGGCTGCAGCTCTCCCCTATCCCCACCCAGGTTTCTGCACCTCTTTCCAATTCTGGGAATTTCCAAAGCAATGAAATATTGTAGGTTTATCTCCCACAGTTGCTTTTTATGTAACACCATGTGACAGGAGCTGGTGATTCACTTTGTGCACGTGCCAGCAGGATCTGACCATTCATGGTTAAACCCCTGTGTGTGGGGTGACCCTGTGCTGTATGGGCACCTGAACTTGGTCTTGTGTCAACGGGGCATTAGAGGGGCTCAGGAGACCCAGGAGAATCCCCAGTGATTGGCTTTGCCATGTGCTTTAAGGTCCGTTCAAAGCAGACCTGGTTGCAAGACATTGTCACGTATTCAGCAAAGATTCAGGCAGGACCTCATCCGGGGGATGCCTTGGCAGCTAGATGCAACCCCGGGACCACAGAAATGATGCGAGGGCTGGAACCCCTCTGCTGTGAGGCCAGGCTGAGAGAGGTGAGGTTGTTCAGCCTGGAGAAGAGAAGGCTCCAGGGAGACTTTATAGCAGCTTTTCAGTACTTAAAGGGGGCCTGTGAGAAAGATGGGAGGGACTTCTTAGCAGGGTCTGTTGCAACAGAACAAGAAGTGATGGTTTTAGACTAAAAGAGGAGAATTAGACTGGATAGAAGGAAGGCTTTTTTTACAACGAGGGTGGTGACACACTGGTCCGGGTTGCCCAGAGAGGTCGCAGAAGCTCCATCCCTGGCACCATTCCAGGTCAGGCTGGACCTTGGGGCTCTGAGCACCCTGCTCCGGGTGCAGATGTCCCCGATCCCTGGACTGGGTGAGCTTTGAAGATCCCTTCCCACCCAAACCAGTCTGTGACTCTATGATATTATTATTTGGGTGGGCAAATCAATTCAGTTGGGGAAGGTCCCCAGTCACGGGGGTGTGGCGCTGGTCACAGGGCTGGCCTTGGGACATGGTGGTCCTTGCAGCCTGCTCATGGGAGCGTGCAGCTTTCCGAGCCATCCACCCGATGGCAGCACAGCTATGGCTGTCCCAGCCCTGCCTCTGCCAGGGCCTTGCTCACCAGCTCAGGAGCGGCGGCTTTTCCACAATCCAAAAATAATTCTGTGTTTTATTTATTTATTTTTTTTTTCCCTGTCATGTTGTCCAAGGCTTTTGTTTGGATCCTTTGTTAAGTCCTGTATTTAGACAGTAATCCCATAGTTAAGGTTTACGGGAAAACGCTGCAGCGCGTACAAAAGCGATCTAAGAAATTCTCGGCATGTGGTCAAAATACCCATTTTCTGAGTGGATGAAACTGGGTTTTAGAGTTTATACTTGTGCCATTGCAACTAAATTAAGTCATGAAAGAGTATAATACAATGTACCATCATTTTAAAGTAATTTAATCATGAAAACTAAAAATTTGGAAGCAAACAGATATTTTACTTAATAGAAACCATCTGCACTGTACAGTAGGCAAATTGTATAAAAATGAATAAAACTGTCTCTGGAGGAAAATGACTCAGGCACCAGCTTATATAATGAAGATGTATATGTGCCTTTTAGCATTTGCATTGTCTATTAGACTAGGTAAATCGCAGCACTCGTGTAAGTGAAACAGTTACAAATTTTATTACCATCATATGACTGATGACAAAGGCAGTAATCGAAGTAGTGCCCGTTAGAGAGGGCTCCTTCCAGACCCTAAATAGCTTTGTGCTTTGGACTGGTCGCCGCAGCTAAAGCTTTATTGGTGGAGGGGAGGTCACTGGGACATTCGGGGCTGCTTTTCCTGGGGAAGCCTTTTCCCTCGCTTCACCTTTTCCCTGCTTGACTCAGGTCTGACGTGGGGGGAGGCTCGTTTAGGTTCATCCAGGAGGATTTTCTAACTGGACTTTTAGTCAGGTGATCTTTAAACTGTCCTTCATCCCTTGACATGGGGATGCTTTCTTTCCTCGCTGCTTTCCTCTGTTGTTGAAGGACAGATTTCATTACTTCTCAAAATATTTATGCGTTCGCATTCAGCAGCTTTCCTAAATCATCGCAAATAATATGAATCATTCCATTTCAGGGCTGTAATAGCCCGCGTCTACTCTGCTTTTAAAACGAAGTTTATCAGAGCCACTTCTAGTTGCTGAGATTTAACACTCAAAATAAATATGCCCTGCGCTAAAAGCTTTGTACGATTTTCTCCCAAATCCACCAAAGCAGGAATTCTCTAACACAACATGTTTGACAACAAAGGGAAATCCCACCCTCCCAGTGACATTTGTGCTCCTACTTTCTCAGCTGGTATTTTATTGGGTGCATGAGGGAACCTGGCTGATGCAAAAGCAGATTTATTTTTGGTTTAGGAGTAAGGAAGCGAGAGCAGGATCGGTTCCCACTTGCATATTAAGCGTATTTGGCAACGAGAACATTTCGCATTAACAAATATGTAAAGTAAAAATACGTCCCAAAAGATTAAGACTTCTGTGAATTTAAAACAAATTAATGCAATTTTCTACCCTGATAGTCTCACTTTCTGTTTTGCTTGATGTTCTGGTAATGCACCAATCCACGTGCCTCACCTGCCCTGGTGGGCAGCTGTGGAGCTGCTGTTCCTCACTCAGGAGCGTTTTTGGGAATCAACCCCCTCCGTGGTGTTTGAATTCAGAACGTCTTCAAAAAAGAAGCAAATCCTCGGGATCCGCAGGCTGCTCTTTAGCAGAGCATAACGGTTTCGAGGCAGGCAGGTCAAACTTGGGGCCCGAATTGTTTAATAATGGATGTATGAGGACAAGATGTTCTCCGGGGGCTTGATGCCACCCTCGTCAAGGCAATGTGAGTCATTCCGTTGACTTCGATAGACCCAGATTAAAAACTCGCTGACAAAAACTCCCCAGATATTTAGCCCAGACCTACCGTGCTGAGAAGGGTTTAGGCCACCAGGTTCAGAGAAGGATCAATCCCAGGCCATTATATAGCTCATTAACAATATTTTATTAATTAATATCAGTTATTTTAACAGAAAGGAACATCTCTTTGCGCATGACCATGCAAATATGATCGGGTTTTTTGGTGAAAATGGAGCCCACTTTAGGAAATCTCAGTTGTTTCCATTTTTTACCGAAAGACGTGTGGAACTTAAAAGCTGACCGAATTTTTATATTAGAAATGCAATCTTTTGCACAGTACTAAACCATGGGCACAAATAGCAGTTTATCTTTTTATTTTTCAATTTGGTGATTAAAATCAAGTAAAACATGAAACTCTGAGATGCAAACAGCCCCGCAGCCCAAAAGCACAGAGGAAATGGCTTCAGAGTGAAGCTATTTGGTTTTTTCTTGCTTCCCTGTAACGTGGTTTATTTAGTTTCATGTGAGTTGTGCCAGAACAAAGTGTTTTCTATCGACAAAAAAGGGAAAAGGTTAAATCAGTAATGAAGCAAAGTGATAATAAAATGTATCGATGATGCAAAGAAAGAATTAAAAGAAGGAAAAGGAGGGTGAAGAGTATTGCAAAGTGGGACCCCAGCATAGAGTCATTGGGAAATTAAATATTTTCGCTGGGGGGAGAAGAGGCTTCAGAATCGTTTCTGTGTTGACTGGCTTTTGGGAAGCTGCTGCGGTTTGTGCTCACAAATCACTTGGGCATTTCAGAGCGTTTATCCCCAGCTCTGGCTGTTGTCGTTCGGCCCTTGGTCAGATTTGTACCTGCTACCAAATCCCGCCGTCCCTGACATGCAGGATTCTGTGTGGGAACGCTGAGAAAACTGGCTGGTCTTTTTCACAAGCACGATGTCCCCGTGTTGGGGTGATCAGGGTTGGAATCCTTCACCTGGGGCTTTTGGGGGATGTGCCCTGCGACACGGGGTTTGACAACCCAGGGAATGGGGCTGTGTGGGCAACCTGGCTCCTGCTTCGTGCCAGACCCCCGGAGCAGGGACACCAAGTCCCTTATCCACACGATGGCACTCTTAAGCTTTCAAACAATCTCATCTAACTCGGCGTTTAATGTGAAACCTATTTTCTCCCCCTGCCAAAAGCAAAGGAGGAGTTGGCAGGGGGTGCGGGGCGTGGGACGGAGAACAGACACAGCACACACAACCTGGAGACCCCTTGAAATCTGAATGTCCCAGGTTGTCCCCTGACCGCCCCACGCTGTGACCTTGTGGGCTGCACCCCAAGAGCCACCACCACCACCTCGGCAATGACCAGGGCACCCACCACACTCCCCGTTTAGTAGGAAGAGAAAGTGCTCAGTCCCTTGAGTGGCTGAACGACAACAGAGAGCAGCTGGAAATACTATTCTAGTTGCACCAAAAATCTGTTTAAAAAAGGCCCTTCTGCATGGCCGCAAATACCGCAGCCCAAGAGCAAGCTCGTGTTCGGGCATTTATGAGGGAAAAAGGTCATATTTTTTGTTTTGTAGTTTATTCTGCACAGCCTAGGCTGTACAAAAGTCAGGAGTGTGAGCTGTTTCTTGAGCAGTTTTAGACATTAAGTGTGTTTTAAGAACAAGAATCCTTTGCTATCCATCTGGCAGCTTCTAGGAGCACTAAATTTACTCCATATTAAAGTACGTGTGGGATGGGAAGAGGTGGGGGGCAGATCCTGCCCTTCTCCGCGCAGTTATTCTGGTGGCTGTGTCGCCCTGTCTGGGAGGTATGTGTGTGCCTGTCGGAAAAGTCAGCAAATCACGGCACACCAGCACAGCCGTGGAAGCAATTTCTGCTCCCTTCTCTCCGCCTGTCAGGTGGGTTCGGGTATTGTGGTCAAGGGTCTGGAAGGATTTTCTGGGTCTGCAGCCTCATGGTACACGGTGGTTGCACAGACAGCAGCTTGCCCTGGATTTGTGTACAGGTCTCTGACCTGATGTGTTTTCTCGGTGGGGGAAAAACAAGACCTTGCTCTTTTGTTCCTTTCTTCACCTGAAGGTATCATCTACCTATTGGAGACAGACCTTCAGTCTTCTCCATCAGGTCTTGACCACCAGCACTTCACACCACTGCTCCTGCTGGGATCCAACCAACCCATTTTTCAGGGGAAGAGAGTTTAGCGTCACCATTTCACAGATGTAAAAAGGGCCATATCATCACCCAGCAGGGCAGCAGCTGAACCAGGAGTGAAGCTCCGAGGGCCTTCAGGGTAGCCCCCGTGTCAGCCGTCCTCACATCAACCAGCCCACGCCACTGGAGTTGGATTTAATCTTGGAAAACTCTGTGCAGCCCCTTATTAAAAACAAAGTAGCAACGGGTTACTGCACCGCAATATCAAGGGCAGCCACCATGCATGTGGCAAAAAAGGACAAAATGCTGACCCCCTGCACCCCAAATGAGCCCTCTGGGGGCTTCCCAGGTGCCAGTGTAACACATGTCCTAAAGGTACCAGCATAACACACATCCTAAAGGTACCTAAGTAATCCGAATCCTAAAGGCAGCAGGACAAAAGGAGAGGGGCTGGTGCTGGGTTGGGATCCCTGTGGGCAGAGACCTCCTCTGCTGATGTTGGGGTGTCTGGTATAATGGCAAATATTGGGATAGGATGGGTAGCCGGGGATGGGAAGCAAGGCGGTTTGGGCAGGGCAGGAGCTGGGATCAATGGTCTCCTACCTGCCCGCGACTTCTC
The DNA here is from genome assembly GCF_000710305.1 of Buceros rhinoceros silvestris. NCBI lineage: Eukaryota > Metazoa > Chordata > Aves > Bucerotiformes > Bucerotidae > Buceros > Buceros rhinoceros. Next base: position 20,652 of record NW_010398364.1, read on the forward strand.
GTTGACTGTTCCTGCTGCTTTCTGGGTGTTTGTGGGCTGCAGGAGTCCATCACCCAGCACCCACGGGGGCACTCTGGGGGGCAGTTGAGGACAGAGAGGTTTTAAAGCTGTGCTGGATAACATCTGCTGAAAATTGCCAAGCTGGGGTTAGAGGGCATTCTCAAGGGAGTGTCCAAAATCAACACAATTAACTTGATTATTAATATTTGCATTGGCAGAACTGCTGTAGATTTGTGTGGAGAAGCACAGTCCCTCCACCACTTATTGCCGCACGTCTGCAGAGCCTGTTGAGCAGTAGCTAATCCATCTACATGGTGGGTGATCTTACTTCTTTGCTTTTTCATGAATGTCAGGATAGTTTAACGTGCAATCTGTATTAGCAGCTGCCTGACGGCTCCTTTTCCAGGACAAATCCTGACATTCACCCCAAAACGAGATATGGTGAGCCCTGTGCAGATAGCCTGCAAAAATCAGATCTTCAGAGGGCAAGGAGGACCTGGATTTTAGGTGGCTCTGGGGAATTTGTGCATATCTGGCTCCCAGCTATCATAGGCAGCTCAAGTCTCTGCCTTTTCCATCTAAAACCAGTCAATTTTTGCTGAAATTTAGTCCTAAGCCATTTCTTTAGAAGCTACCCAGACCTTCACAAAACATTCCCTGGCATGCCAGAAGTTAAAAATAATTTGCTGATTGAATTCTTTAGCGCTTAATTAGACGAGAGATTATTTGTACAAAAATAATCAGGAAACAATTATTTGGGCAGAGTTCACTCGTTCTGCCTCACTTTTACTAAAGGAATTCTTTTGTTATGATGTTGGAGCATGAGCAGGTCACACGTCATCCGGGGATCTGGGTTTTTTTAAGTGTTACAGTGCATTTAATACAAATTTGGTGGCAAGGCCTATGCTGAGGTGTTGCTACAGAGGTTTATGTCTACTGATGTGCAAACGGTGGGTTAAGTCCGTTACTCATAAAACTCCTTTTTCATTGCTCAATACAACCTGACTATATTTTCTTGTTAGTTGATGTAAGAAATTGGGCTCTTTCGTAAATATGTGGTAGATTTGCTCTAATTTATCACAAGAAACAATAGTTATGTGCATAAAAAGTTGGTGGTGTATCAATATCAACTTATTTACAGCGTTTTCCTTCCCGCGTTAGCTAGAAAGGGGAATGCGGTGGGGACTCTTCACTGCAATTACAACAGATCTCTGGAGGTCACCTGCCTTTTCGGTTACGTGTGTTGCAAAGGGAGCATAATTTATTCCAGTTAATTTTGGATTTGAGGAGCACAAATGCCCAGGCTATTAATCCGGCGAACGTTTGGTGCGTGAGTTGGTGTTTGTGCCGCTTTCCTCTGCTCCGCGCGGCTTGGTTGAAGGGGGCAGTTCCAGTTGGTTTGGGGGGCAGAACAGATCTTTCCCTTATAAAATGTAGAAAGCTCAATGAATGGCAAAAGTGCTTTTAAAAGGGGCTCGTGGAACACTTTGAAAATATTAATTAGTGTGTTGAAGCATTCTGCATAGCATATCATAGTAAAACTGCTCCAGGGGGTTGCTTGGAATGAATTATTAATATGAATCCCTCTCTCCCTTATGCTTCACACCCTGATTTTATGGGACTTGGCGTGGGTTGGGGTGTCTATTAGATTCACTTATTGCCTGTTTAGTGGGAGTACTTTGTAGACTGCATCAAAAGGTCACTTTTTTTTTTCAGAATTCCAAATTTTAATCAGTATATAGACTAGATTCCCCCAAATGTGAAAGACAAGTTGTTGAAAAAAAAAAAAGGCAGCAAACTCAACACAAAGCCATGATTAAAATCATATCATCATTATGCAGTAGAGAAGGGGAACGTATCCAGACTGCTCAGTCCCTGTGGCATTGGGCCCAAGCACTTTTAGGAGCATCGCCACTGGGTTGTACTGGGAGACATGGCACAGCCACATGCAAATCTCACCTACACGCTTGTCCAGACAACTCCGAGAAGAGCATTTGCACTAAACCAGCGTTGTAACATGTTCACGCTTCTTTCACATGCGTTCGATGCCTTGTACCACAAGTAGCAAATTCATTAAATTCACAGAGTACAGTTGCTTTCCCCCTTTTGACTTAACAATATCACAAAGTCGAACCTGTTAACCTAACGCTGCAAGAGAAAAGCTGTGGTGAAGAAAAAAAATTGGTTTGCAGCTCATGAAGTCTGTTTTGATGAAGTCTCTTGTGTATAAACATAAATAAATCCATAAAGTTATTTGACTTTTAATTCATACTCGGATTATGGAAATATTTATATTTGCAGGGCTGCCAGCTGAGTTACAAAGGGTTTGGAGGGTCCAGTTTTCATTCTTATAAGCCAAAGAAATATGAAAATGATGGTTTAGAAAATACTTGTAGTGATTTTCAAAGAACTAAGTATTGTGCCAAACCCCAATTTATTATCTCTAGTCCGTGAAGGCAGAGGGAGTCGGAATTTCGGGCTTGACGTGCTCTCCCCACACATTCAGAGTTCCCAGTGTCTGCAAACAACAGCAAACGAGGTGGCTGGGAGTGCTGAGGGGGAAAGGAACATAATATCAGACATTTTTCCCATAATGGTAAAAAAAAAAAAACCAAACAACCATGGATGAGTAATTTATTTCTGCATCTGAAAATAGATGCTTAAAAATAGCTCGGTGTGTCGTGTTTGCAAGGCTAAGGAGACGGTGCGTTGAGGCTTTCTCAGCAAGAAGCGGAAGGCAAGAAGGAAGGGAACGCTGCTCACAAACAGCGCTGACATTCCAGAGGCATAAAGGTTTTCGTTTATTTATGGTGGTAAAAACTTCAGCTGGAGTCATTGTTTTAAAAAGCAAATCACAGAGTGGTAAATGCCAAGGAGGTTATTAATAATAGCTGTGGTTTTTTAATAATAAAAAAAAGGTGAAAGACAGCGTGTTATATTGGAGTCTAATGGAGAGCATAAATCTGCACCATCTGCAGAAGTTTGACGGGGAAGGTTTGACTCTTTTGCTGTACTTCCCAAGAGCTCTGCCAGCGCGGGGTCTGCGCCGCGGCTCCTGGTTGATGACAGCTTGCTGCAATTATGACAGGAACTAATCACTCGCATCAGCCGTTTCTTCCTTCGAAGAAAGAGAACAGCTCTTTCATTTGTTTGAGACAGCAAACCCGAGAGCGAACTCTGGTTTAGGAGTTAAACTGGTGATGGATTTTTTCTGAGGAAAGAATCATCTTACGGTTTCTCAAGTTGTGAGTGTTATTGGCTCTATGTATCGTGTCTCCTTTTTTTTTTCTTTTTTTTGCTCCAGAGGAGAGAGGTTGCCAGCTGATTAATATTTTAAACATGTAGACAACCTGCAGACCTTGCTCTCAGACTCAGATTTCTCCCTTATCCCTCCCGAAAAATGTTTCATTGCTTAAAACCTCTTTGTTAGAATTTCATACTCCCAGGTGAAACATCATTATTTATTCACTTTATTTCACCCAAATTATGGACAAATAATAATAGAAAGGGTTCAGCAAAGAGTTAAAACAATATCACATGTAATCTCAGTGGAGTTTGGTTAGGATTTCAGCTTCTTGCTTAAAATTATGTGGGTCAACCTGATGATGTGGGCAATGAATAGGAAAATACGCTACGTTTCAGAAACTGGATTTTATATGTTTTTAAAGAAAATGCTGGCAACACTCGGTGCCACAAAGTGTAGGATGCCAACTGAAGCGGTGGTATGTGCTCAAGGTACTGCAAAGCAAGTTGCAGTGTGCTCTTATAGGCTCCTCTGGATAATTTATGGGGATTTGGTTTTATTTATTATTCAGATGAGGATTTAAATATTCCACATTCTCATTTGAAAGTGTAAGTGGAGAAACTGAAAGTTTGCTGTGAGATAAGAGAGATAAAGGAGCTGAGAAAGGAACTTTCGATGGCCCCTCTGTCCTGGCCAAGCTCCAAACCCACGATGGCTTTTTGTCGACCTCAAACCAAGGTGTGATTTGGACCTTGTGAGGGGCTGGTTGTGGCCGCTCTGAGGGCTGGTGCGATGGGGTAGGCTGACGTTATGTCCCAGGGCTGCCTCCCTGAATGTCACGAACCAGATTTAGCACCTGCTTCTGTCGGTGCAAATCCAGAGCGCTCCATCAGCACTAAAAGAGCCGCTTCAAAACCGCACCAGCCAAACTGGGAATGCTGGTGTTTAAGCTGCAAAAAGCATCTTGATACAGTTTTGCTCTGATAAATTCTGAATTGTTACTCTCCACAGTCCCCACTTCTTCTATCACATTTATTTTTTCACTGGGGCTGGTTGTGATTTACATTGCATGACCATCGCACAAAACTTCAGACTACTCTAAAAACCACTGAAACTAGCCTTTAATTTTGATCGTTCATTGTTATTTTCATTTCCTCCCTCTCATCCCAGGTTTCTTCTGAATTGTAGGGTAGACTCTACTCTTGCATCTGTGAAATGCTTATAGGAAATAACGTACAGGTACAACAGGCATGGCAGGTACGTACACCCATTCGTGTCCATGGCAGCAGGACGAATTCTCATCTACAATTCAGAAGGAAGTAGAGATTTCTGCATGTTTAGTCCTGCCAAAGAGCCAATTGCACAAAACATGGGTGAGATACCTACAGAAAAATGTTTCCAGTGTATGCTAAGGAGACCTCTGGTTCAGAAAAAGGACAAAGGATGCTCTTAGCGAGAAAGAGCAGGACCCAAACACATTAGAAGGTATCCAGCTCTCTCAGAACACGTTTATGGAAAAACTAGTTCAGCACGGTAGCTGTTCTCCTTCTTTTGGCTTCTTGTGAGTCCAATTCTGCCTTTTCCTCCTGATCCTTGGTGATATTCGGTATCTCGTTATCAACTTGCTGCTTCTGCTGAGATCAGGGAGTCGTTTAGGTGCAGTCAACCTGGGCCTACCTGTAATTTCCATCTGTATGCAAGCTGGGTATGGGTTCCTTTTAGCGGCAAAATCTGCATCTTAAATATTTGCAGAGATACGCACATCTGTTGTAAAACCACAGATGTGTGTCTCTGCAGATATATATATACTTCAGTGTGATATATTATGGTTTATAATTAAAATTTTATTGAATTTTAATATAAAAACAAATTCATACATTAAAAATTAAGTAGAGAGCAAACATGTGTCGTATCAAGAGGATACAAGCTGTGGTACAGTAGGACAACAACATCTGACCCATAAAAAGCACCCTACTTCAGTTATAAAATACCTTTGTGGCTGAGAGATTAGCGTGATGTATTACTGAGGTTCCAGTATCTGGAAAAATAATACCATTTTGTCACTTCTGTTCACGAGTAAAGAAACAGCTTTTGAAGTCCCTTTATTAAGCATTCGAAAGCAAATGGGTGTAGACAGCATGAGTGTGGTCTCCCAACAAGCAGTGAGTATTATTTATGCTGTGTGGTTAACGGGTTTGAGCAGACCGAGTGGTTTCTCGCATTGCCCAATACAGCACCTTCCTTTGGATGCTGGACTCACTTGAGCTGGAACTGAGAAAAAACGCAGCCTTTGCTCCCAACTTTACCTGGTCAAATCCCTCAAGAGCATGGAGGTAAGTGCTGATGGTACCTAGAGTAACTTACTCTTCTTAGGATGTGTAGGAAGTGTCCTACGGTACCCAAGATGAGAGGGGTCCAAAGTGCTTTACCAACAAGATTTAATCTTCGTGTCTTTGTCACCTGTGGGGCAAAGTGCAGTATGGAGAAAGTGGATCACCCACCCTAGGTCAACAACAGCGATAACCAGATGACTTCTCTCCACCAAGTCCAACTCATGGGCGTCACGTTAAGCTCCTTTCGTTGAAACCATTTTCCTCGTGCAGCAGCACCGATAAAAAGCAATCCATGGCATAGGCTGTATGCAAATACAGGAGAGAAAATAGTACTGGAATATTTGAGTGCTGTTACATAAAGGGGTGATGTGCCTTTGCCTTGAACGCTGTATTCATTTCCATTTCAAAAAAGGTACAGCTGAAGTATAAAAAGTTCATAGGCGGTTGATGGAAATGATTAGACAGAGGGCTAGATTTGCGCATGACAAGAGCCTGTCAAGATTGGAAGACAAATTTTGTGGCTAACAAGAATGAAAATGGTAAAGAGGTATCAAATAATGAGTAGTGCTCAGGAAATTGTCGAGGACACCTTTTCCCCTCCTTTCTGCTGATACAAGAATGCAGAAATGGCCAAAGAATGTGGCAGGGACCACGTCTCAGGCTGATGACAAGGGATGGACCTTTGGCAGATGGGATGTAGGATTCAGCGCTATAAGAGATCCAGAAGTCTGGAGGGTCGTGGGTTTAAAAAAACGAGCAATTAGAGGTTTGGACAGCAATATTTGCATGGGATGAGGTAACGCTAAGGGATGTGTAATCTCATTCTCCGTTAGCTGCTGGAACTGAGGAAGGCGTGTTCTAGGGTCGCATCATCTGTTTGTGGTGGCTCTTAAATCTTTTCCAAGGTGTTTGGAAGTTCTTGCCGGAGCTGGATGTGCCCTCCACTACCAGCCATCTCCAGCACCACCAGCCCAAAGGAGATAACTGGCCCAGCTCTGTTTAAAAGTTAAAATTTAACTTTTAAATCAGTTCCATAACCCCCTCTGCATCATCGTTCTTTCCTTTTTATTTGAGAAAGTTCTGCCCATCAGGGCACAGCAATATTTGGGAGCTTCAGCGATGAACAGAGACGAGACTGCAGACACCAGGAATTCAAGACAAGGCTTTCCTAAGGACCACAGACAAGAGCCCGCATGCGCACACGCACCCTGAACTTCGGGTGACTCGGCGCCTTCGACTTCGAACACGCTTCCCCAATTAAGCTATTGCGGGCTCGCACTTAACTAGCTGTCCACAGCTCCTGCCAATTGATTTATCCCCTGCTGACAGCCCGAGCTGCTGACCACGCTGCTGCGGAGAAAGAGTTCTTTAATTCAGGTGTTGTTTTCTTTCTCTTTTCCGAGTCGCACAGACTTTAACTTGCTTTTGCTTTACGGGTCATTCTAGATTACAAGTTCAGGGTGTATCGCAGTAGCTCGGCTCCGTTTGGCGTAAATAATATTTGTTTTCCGGTTTCTTAAATGGATGAATTAAAATAGGATTTTGTTGAAGCAGATTAAACTTTTTTTTTGTATATAAAAAAGAAGGATTTTTTAAAGAGGACTGATAAAATACAGATTTTTTTTTTTAAAGACATCTTGTTATTTGTGCTCTGAGAGTTTACCGAAATGGTGATTTTCTGAATGGACATGGCATGTTTATTCAGGCTTTGGAAAGGTGATGGCTTCTAGCCGGTGTAAAAGAGGGATTTTCCTCTACCTTTACATTTATTTTGTTAATGTGCGCACTCTTATGGGTTAGACAAAATGTTGCAGCCCACCTGACAAAAACCTGCGGTGAAGGATTGTGTTATACACAGATGATCTATAGCGCTGCCAAATGATCACTAGATGATTGTGCAGACAAAGAACGTGCTCCTTGGGTTTTTTTGGACTGGAGAAAAAAAAAATACTTCAGAAATTATTAATAGTAAGTGTCAGTAATTTGTTTTGGGGAGGGGCTGTCTTCGTGTTGTCACATGTCCCATGAACGCCGGGAGGAGCATAGTGATTATGCACAAACTAACTGTACTTGCAATTATTTCACTGGGCAGGATCAACAAAAAGAAAGTAAAAACCTCAAGTTTCAGATTTAGAGATTTATAGATAATCTTCCTTGTGAGCCCACAGCAAAATAATACATAGATAAACCAGAAACAATGGCGTTTCAGTGCTAATTCCATTAGCTAGTGTTTGGGTACAGCATGTATTTAACATTTTTTCACTAGCAAACTGTGCAAAAAAACCCAAAAGTTCTGTGAACTCGAGGTAATCTTCACAGCCTCATGCAGGTGTTTGTAGACAATACTAATAAAACGTATTTTATTATGTTTTTTCAGGGTGCTCCAGGGCTGAAATCTGGAGTCTCTCACTCTGGGCATGCAGCTCCTTCCGCCAGTGGCTGCGGCAGGCAGGTCCGGCTTTCACGTGTCCATCGTCTTGGAACAGGTAAAGGGGAAATTGTCACCCTGGCTATGTCAATGCTCTTCTTCTGACCTGGCGTTTTGCTCGACTTTCAGGAAAATTCACCTCTCTGGCTCAGTCTCAGCTCTGGCTGGCTTAAGTCAGGCTGGAGAAAAAGCCTGCTGAGCTGCCTGAGTGCCTTAAAGAGAAACCTTATTGTTAATAGAAAATAACAACCTTTACACAGCGCTTTTTATACCAGACTGTAAAATTTAATCGAGGGTTTTATCTTACTGCAGAAGTTTGTTTTTTATAAAATTCCCAGGTAACATTATCATGTCTGTTCCGTTCTTTTAAGGAAAGTCTGCAGGAATTGGCTCTATTTCTGTTTAGGTGCTTTCTGGAGCTGCACCCGTTGAATGCTGCAGGACTCCTCCAAGGGCAAACGTAATTTCTCAAGGGGTTGGGAAAAATCTCAATCCTCCTCGTGACATTAAAGACTTTTCTCACATGTAACCTAACAGTATCTTTAGGAAAAAAAAAAAAGTTCTATTTTATGGGAACTTGGTGAGGAGCAGAGCCTCTGCCACTCCCTGACCTAAGGGGGATGGGGAGCTGCACCCCAGATGGCCACTTTTGGGGGAATGAAGCCTGTGGGGTCGAGCTGTCTCCTTCAGCATCAGAAGGAGGGTAGCGGGAGCTGGCTGGAATAATCCCAGGGGATGGCCTAAACGCTCATGTGTTTTGCAACACTTTGAGGCTTTTTTGATGCTTCTAAGAAGGAGTGCAATTAGCTTTTCAATGATAAATAAATTAAAGATAGTTGATTTTGCCTTTCACACATTTGTTTTCTTCACTTTCATAAGGGACTGCAGCTTGTTTATGATTTTCTTAGAAGTTTGAGAGACTTGCTCTCGCTTAGTGACAAATTCTCCCCTCTAGGCAGCATGAGAATGAAAAAAAAACGGAGAAAAGCAAAGATAGTGGGAACCTGAAAATGGACAGTGTGTCTGCAGGGAAGGGAAACCCCTCAGGACTCCCAGAGGTTTGGTTTGGTTCCTGGCTGTTTATTTACGTAATTAGAGCATGTAATTCCACAACAACACAAAGAGAAATAAAAAGCAGCAACAAGGGAAAACAAGAAAAATCACAGAAAACCACAGCCAAATAGGTTGGTTGTGAAGGACTAGAGTAAGGCTCTGGTGGATCTTCATGGCTGCAAACTCAGGATGGCTTCTCCTCAGCAGTTGGTGGTCACCCTCTGGTCTCCAGCATGGATGGAACTTGCCATCTCCTGCGCAGGTGCTTGAATCCTGTGCAGAGATGTCCTCCACCACCATGTGCAGCTGAGAGAGAAGCTCCTGACCAGCCCGAGACACCGTGGAGGACCATGCTTTAGAGGGTGTCATCCAGTGGTTTGCAATATTAGACTTTTGATAACTGACTTTATTTTGAACTTGGGAATTGCTTAATACTTTACAGGTTGAAGTTCATACCGATATAGACAAAGCCCTCCTCTTGTTTCAGAGTTTCGAGTGATTCTAAGAGGTTGGTTGAAGAAGGAAGGGTGGTGCTGCCACCAGCTTGGAGATGCTACAGGATAGAATTGTCATTTTTGGAGAAAGCTTTTTGCTTTAGGATGGAAACTTATCTGAAGAAAAACTGCTTAAAGAAGCAGGAGTGAGGCCTGGAGTTTGTACAAAATAGAAAAAAAAAATACTTACAAAAAGCAAAATGCAAGTAAAAAGAAAAAAATACTCTGCATAGTCAAATTAATAGTGAGCTTAATAAGGTCAAGGAAAAGTTTTGGTTTGAGAACTATCCAGCTGAGGAGTGGAAAAAAAAAATAAAGTGTGTGTCTTTTTTTCTAACTCCTGAATGCACCACGCAGTTTCTGCGGAAGGTCAGTCATCAGGAAATGATCTGGGATGATAGAGGTAGGTCCATGCCATGGCTGTACAAATAATTTCAGCAACATTATATATGACCAGTGGGTCTCTGTGCGTATTTCTATTATGCCCATCCCTGCTGTATCTAGTGTGCGAGATGGAATCAAGTGCATTGCATTAAAGCAAGGAAATAGGGTGAGCAATAGCCCAGACAATCAGAGCAGCCCAGCTGCCCTCAACTGAGACTTGACAAACTGCAAGAATTGAAGAAATGTCATTTTTTCCTTCCTAGGTAAAGCCTCTATCTGTGCGTGTGGGTGAGGCCACGCAGCATTGAGCGGGTGGGGAAAGGGAGGTCAGCCAGAGCTCTTCCATCCACCCAGGGCAAGAAGGATGGCCATGGACTATCCACTCCGAAAAACTCCCCATCTCCTCCCAGCGGGATCTGCAAAAGGACCATGTGGTGGAGTTAATGTCTCCTCCTAACCACACTGCTGTGAACTGAGCAGCAAGGCAGGTGACAACCAAGAGGGACTACGAGGAGATGTAGTTAAGAATCACTTCCTTCTCTGAGAGGTTTGGGGGGGCTGGTTGGGCTGGGTTCTGTGGGAACAAGTGTTTCAAAGGTTGTGGAGAAAAGTCTTATAGATGATGGTATGGAAAGCAAGTAAGGTAGAACATAAATTGGAATTGTCTAGCACTGAATAGTCAGAAGTAGTTGGAGTAGCAGGAACAAGATGACAGGCAAGTGCCGAGATTTGGGCATCTGCTGATGCTGCCTACCGAGAAAAAAAAAGAAGAAGAAATATTTAAACAAAGCAAAGTGCATGATTCTCATTGTCAAAGTGAAATGTGCTTAACTCAAGCCTCAAGTCTCCTGTCCCATCGTGAGAGCGGGAGGAAGGAGCCGTTCAAGTAGTTTGGGAGATGCAGAACAGGACTGTGGGAAGTGAGTGAGTACGGGACCTGCATCTGTTTGTCAGGGCTTAGTGAGCACCTTGCCTGACATTAAGCAGAGACAATAAGTTTGTAATGACCTAAATTCATTTCAAAAAGAGAATTACTGATGTATATATTCAGGTCAATAGCACTTTCCCCAGGTTTCAATAATCGGATCAATTATCTGAATCCAATAAAATCTTATTAAAGAAATGGAGAATTATCTTTAAAATAACTGGCCTTGTAGTCCCTGAGTAGGTTACGAAAACTGCTATGAAGAATTACTGTGACCTACTTTCTGGGTGGAACAGATATCATTATCATATCAGAGGTGCAGGCTGATAAGGCTGCATGACTTCCATCTCTTATTGAAGATAGTTCGGCAAAAAAAACAGCACGAAACTTTAATCTAGGTCCCCAAATTAATTTTTTTTTCATAAATATCAGCTGAAATTAAAAAAGTCAGAGTGTTGCATGTGAAGAAGGAAGCGCTTATTTAATGAGTCACGTAAGCCGTAGCCAACAACATGATGAATGTTTTAAAGCACAGGGGGTGGGCGTGGGTGGTTGTTGTTGCCGATCACAAATGCTTGTTCAGCCCCTGCAAGACAGAGCCACGCTGACCGAGGGGCACGTCGAATCACAAGGTAGAGAAGGTGCAGGACAGTTCTATTACAAGAGCTAACGGGAAACCTTTCAGCCTTGTCTCTGCCAAGTGAGGAATCTGGTTGTCCTAACGCTTCTGAGAAAAGAGCTTTGCTAAAATGTGGCTGGAAACTCTTCCTCGTATTGGATCCAGGCTGGGAATTGAGGCTGTGCTGGGTGGGACTGTCCCAAAGGGACTTGGCTCTGCAAGAGCAGATCTTTTGGTGTCTTGGATAGTCTTGGATACCTCAGAAGTAAACATGGCCTCCATGCTGGGTGCATTTTAAAGCAGTGTTTTCTTATGAAATAGCCTTAGCTGCACTGGGGCTAAGGTTTGGAGCTGTGAAAGACAGCGACTCTGATTGCAGCAGAGCCAGGACGATCTCCGCACAGGCTTGTTTCTGACCCAACAGCCCTCTCTCAGGCAGAAGGACCGCTGAGAAGAGCAGTAGCAGGTACCCAGATGGCTGGTTTTACCTCCTTTCTGCCCTGTGCTGTGGCTCTTGCCACTGGCTGGCCCAGCTGGAGCTCATCTGTGAAGATGCTACGCTCCTGAGAAAAGCACCAAGGTTCCCATCACAAATGTGAAGGAGCTCCTCTGAGCTACGCAAACACCGAATCCCTCTTTTCCCACAGGTAACGCGGGAGGTCATGGCAAGAAAGGTGATATCGGCACACGAGGTCGGGACCACTTCAAAATGGTGGAGATGGCATCGGCAACGCTGTTGGATGCGTTCGTCGCCATCCTTGGTGCCTCCCTCCCGGTAAAACTGGGCAGCCCTCACTCCTCCAGCCATCGCTTTGGGGATGAACACGGCCCCATTGGGGAGATGAAAAGCGGGGAGCGGCTGCGGGATGGCTCTGGGACCCCTCCACCTCTGGAGCCAGCTGGGGCAGCGTGGGGGGACAGACCATTTTTACCAGTTAATTAGGAAGCCGAGGCGGTGGGAGCCCCCGCCGTCGGGCTGCTTTCTCTGCTTTGAGAGCGCACTGCAATAGGTGTCCCAGCTGCCGTCCACTGGCTTTACCAGTTAATTAGGAAGCCGAGGCGGTGGGAGCCCCCGCCGTCGGGCTGCTTTCTCTGCTTTGAGAGCGCGCTGCAATAGCTGTCCCAGCTGCCGTCCACTGGCCCCGCTCGCGCAGACCAGCAGCAGAGTCAGGCCCTCCTCCCTTCAAACCGGCTGGCTTTGATCTCCCCCGTATCAAACCAGTTACAGCCTCAGTAGGATGGTGGGAGGCAGCAGGCGCCGCGGTAGTTAGTGGAGACATGTGGCTTAGGGCAGGCACCTTATCTCCGCGCAGTGCCGTCAGCCTCCGATCTGCAGCGTGACATCAAGGCAGGTCCGACCGACTGGCGCTTTAATTAGGAGGTTGAAATTATAATATTATGTTAAAGAACAAAGAGTCTCCAAAGAAAAATATGTGCCGCATATCTGACAAAGATAAATTGGATTATTCAAAATATTCCTGATGAAATGTTACATTTTGCAACTAATTATCAATCTGTTTTATCTCCGGACCAGCTGGGCATTTTTGTGCATGCAAGACCTGCCTTACCAATGATCTTAAGATGTCACTGTAGCGTTTACATCTTTTATTTCAAGATTTAAATAACTAGGAAGTAGCTAATGTAATTCACTGCTGAGAAGAAAGGCTAGTTAGTTGAATGCTTTCCAAAGTGATCTTCTCCTAATGAACTTCTTTGGACTGTGAGTAATGAGGCTTTATTCAAATAACGTTTGAGAAAGAAATTTTATAATGTGGTTTTTAAAGAGAGAACAATATTTAATACATTTAAAATATCTTTATTAATCCTAGGCTGCCTCATGTAGCATTAAAGCATTGTGAAAACTTGGTATTGTTCTTTCCGAACGCTGCCTCAGAGATTAATGGGTTCTGGTTGCAGCGGAGCTGTAGAAATCAGGCACTTATCTCCTAAATGCTCAGTGATATCTTACAAATTACAGTCTGACGTGATTACGGTGCCGTTTTGCTGTAAAAGCATGTGTTGTTTAAGTGTATTTATGTATCAGGGTAGTACCTAATCCCCCGGCCCCTCGTCAGACTCTGCACCTACCCACGAGCAGCGCGCTTTGCTACCTCTATTACGGCTTGTCATGTGGGACAGCTACGCCTAGATTAATCTGCTGGAGGTGTCGTTGAAATTTTCTTTTGTGTGTGATTTTGTGGTAGTTTTCAACTGGAACAAGAGAAAATACCTGGTAATAATAAATAACCTTCAACGGCAGGTTTCGGCAGTGTTTTGCCATCTTGGTGATGTTATGAAGTTCTGCTGGAAGTGTTCTGGCAAACATTGCTTTTGTGGGACTGAACCAGTAGGGTGGCCAAGAAAAATAAAAATAAAAATAATTTTGACATGAGGTTTGCTTGGCCAGTTGCTAGGAAGGGACAACAATAAAGGCATTTGAGCAACCCCCCCACTTTCTGTACTAACTAATGAAGTGTGATCTCTGGGCACGGGCTGATCGCAGCCTGGAGAAGGGTTGGCTCCCACTGCACACGGGAAGCTGGAACACTGTGGAACTACACAGTTCTGGAGCCCGCTTTATCTACAGCAGAGGGTCAGCTCAAAAAGGGCCGCTCAATTCTAGAACTTTAAGGTTTTTTTGCTTTTGTCTCCCAATGGTTAAATTTTGAACTCTCGATTCAGCTTGTCAGAGTTTTCCCCAAGTAGGAACTGAATAAGAAAGCAGGGTTTGATCTCTTGGGAAGTCTGTTTTTTTTTTTTTTTTTCCTCCAGATAATTCTTTCTGGTTGTTGAAGCAGGGGAAAATCCTGGCAGTCTTACTCATGTAAATAGTCCCTGCTCACGTGGCACGGGGAGCAGATCTCTGCCCATGTAAGAAAGGCCAGCAAGATCTATCTGTTCCTCTGGGCTGCTTGGCTGCACAGTAAGCTGGTGGCATCAGAGGACATGAGCTTCTGCTTCCGGTTGACTTAGGCTGGAATGCAACTTGTTTCCTGGAGCCAGGTCAAAAAACGTGGAGAGTTCAGGCTGTGGCATGTGGAATAGAATCAAATCGGTTTGCTCAGCTCATCATTTTTAATTCCCATTTCTACAGAGTAAATTGTGTCCCAACTACTAACCACGCCAACTAGTCCTAACAGTTTCCACTCCGTTATAGAAACAAACAATTCCTGCCCTTTTAACCAGGGTCTTGCTGAAGCTGCTCGCTATGTCCTCTCCCTTTCCATGTGCTATCAAGGCCTGATCCTGCAAAGAGCTCTGCACCTCCTCAGAGGTGCTCGGCACACGCGCTTTCTCCCAGAATGCCTGCGAACTGCGAGTGGTCAGCATCCTGCAGGATTTGGCCTTTGCTTTGCACAAAAAATCTCTTTCGGTTTGAATGTTCCGTAATGTATGTTTAAATAGTCGCAGCTAGCAAAGAACTTTGATGAGGCAAAGGGGTAATTGGATTTTCTTGTTCTATAATTAAAAAGGTATATATTACATCCACATTAATACCGAAAGAGTTCATCATGATCAATGTTATTACAATGAATACCAAAGGATTTAACAGTGATTGGCCACTTAGTTTAAAGGGTACCTGAAATCATTAAACTGTTTGCTGGAGGGCTTATGAAGGCCTATTGGATCGCTTGCGACTCAAATTTTTTTACTCCTGGCCTACAATGTACGGTTTACTCTTACAAAGTAGGAGCAACAGGGTGATCATTTTCCTTTATTATTCCCTTATTGACTTCCAGTTAATTTTAATCTTTGCATTAGCTGACCTCTATTAAACATGCCACGTATCTGATTACACTGCCAAGGTCGAGACCGGAGAACAACCTATTGCACCACGTCAATTGTCCTTCACGGAAGCCCTTACTGTTAATCAAGAGAGGAAGATTAAAGGAGATCAGAACCACCAGCCTGAAGTGCATTTTGCGTTAGACTACACCTTTCTACTGGTGCGTGTGTATTGTCCTAGAAAAAAACAACGTAGGGAAACGCAAACTGTTAGGAGCAGCTTTTGCTCAAATCTCCGCAGAGACATTCTCAAGGTGAGGTTACGTATGCAACCTTAGCTCTAGCCTTGTATGTTTTAATATCACTGTAAAATCCTAAATGAAGTTATCAGAGAATGACAGACTGGTGGGGGTGGGAAGGGACCTCTGGAGATCATCCAGTCCAACCCCTGCTAGAGCAGGGTCACCAGAACAGGGTGCCCAGGGTGGCGTCCAGGTGGGTTTGGGATCTCTCCAGAGCAGGAGACTCCACAGCCTCTCTGGGCAGCCTGGGCCAGGGCTCCATCACCCTCACAGCAAGCAAGTTTTTCCTCATGTTCAGGTGGAACTTCCTGTATTCCCGTTTGTGCCTGTTGGCCCTTGTCCTGTCGCTGGGCACCACTGAGAAGAGCCTGGCTCCACCCTCCTGACACCTACCTTTTAGATATTTATGAGCTCATACCTATTAGTTACCTCATGCTGGTTTTGGACAAACCCAACCCATGTTTTCTGCCTCAATGTTAAAATGCTCCTGTTTAATATTGCTCAGTTCTACATAGGAATAAATTTGTTTATCTCCTAATGTGACTTGCTCACCTTAGGTCTTTGGATAGGTTGAATTTGACTCTTGATTGGCACATTAGTGTTTGTCCAGACTTTGGGGTAGCTACTCGGGTGGTGTTGGGCTTTGGACAGGATTTGGGTTTGTAGAATTCTTCGTGTTAAAGCATGACACTAGTTTTTATCCATTTGTGCATTTAAAACAGGCTTTAGCAGGCACGTAAGTGGAACTCAGGGTATAAGATCGAGTTCAGCATTCAGGATGTGTGAGTTTTTAAAGATGTGACCTTGTTGCAATCAAACCCAGGTTTTGTCACAGTGTTCAGTAACACATTGTTTGGCTCAATGTTATTTTTCTGCCGTATTTCACCTTACTCCTCCCAACTATTGCAGTGTTGGAGAGTTTCCAGAGGAACTTTTCTTACTGTCATGAAGGAAACGCACAGTGTGACCAACGGAAGCGATATTGCTACCTCAGCTTGTTGTGGTCACGCTCGTATCAATAACCATAAGTGAAACTTAACACTGATGTTTGTAAACTTTTCGTTTTTTAACAACATTCTGCTTCTAAGCGGACAATTAACTTCCTCTGTTTCTTGGCTTAGCTCACTCCCAGTCCTCTTCCAAAAAGATCTTTGCAATTTGAAAGAATTTTACTGAAGAAATTCACAGTTGCATATAGATCAAAGAATTCATGAAAATATCTTCCTGTCAGTTCCAGTATCTTCTCCAGGTGAATCATGATATCAAAAAATGGTCAGGTCCTCAGCAGCAGGGGGTTCTATCAACAACCAGAGAACCTTCAGTTGGTTGTGTGCCTTCTGCTGGAACAGAACCACTGGCTTTGCGGGTAGCTCGTGACTAAAAAATGCTTTCTCCACCTGGAGTTACTGTTTTGAGGGCTTCAAGAAACCTTTTTAAGCTTATACAAAAATCTGTGCTTTTAACTCCTCTGAAAGGTTTCTGCATTCACAATAATGGTATTTATTACTCTTCAGCCTTTCAGAAACACTTTCTAGATCACAAGGCTTTTGTTGTAGGTGCTTTTGTTGCCCCTGTTGCAGGTGAGTGGGTGAACATTTTTCTGGGAGGAACTGGGAAATATGACCAAGCATTAGAAACCAGAGGGATGATGAATAGACATGTCAGTATTTAACACTAACCAAAAGCATTTGAGACCAGATTGAACTAATTTTACTAGTAGTTAGTGTAATTAAATGTTTTCACCAGGATGGAAAATCATGGTTTGCTTTTGAAGTAATTTGCTTGACAAATATCAGATGTTAAAATAATTAAAGCTTAGCCATTTATATTTAATCTCAAGTGGATCCATGAAAACAAGCCTCTAAATTATATCAGATTCATATATTAATTGACTCATGGATTTTAAGACCAACAGGGACTATTATGGTCATCCAGTCTGGCCTTCTGCAGAAGCGGTCATGGAATTCCACCAAGTAATTCATGCGTTCCAGCCCTATTTTTAGAAGAAATCCATACAAGCTGAAAAGCTGACAGTGACTTCGTAGCCTTTGTAAACTTATTACATGGAAAATCTGCAGAAAAAGAGAAGCTCTAGGTGAGCCTGGAAAGATCAGGTTTGTACAAGCACAACTGTGCTGCAGTGACTTCCCAAACTTTGGCAGTCCTGGTGAGGCGATTTTGAATACTGCTAAAAGCCAAGGCATCAAATTGTCTTTCCTGATAGAGTCAAAATAAGGCTCTTTGTGCAATTCTGACAAAGTTGTAAAAATGAGCTTGGTTTCCAGACCACCCTCTGTTCTGCTCGTTCACCCAGTGTGGTGGTAGCTCAGTTGTATTGTTTTTATGGTGTGTCATTCAATCGTAGAACAGTTGTGACTTGAAATAAGGTTTGACTTTGTTCTTTGTCAGGCACCTCTGTTGCAAAACAGGGTAAATAATTTTACTGAGTTACTGTTAAATTCAAACTGGCAGTTATAAAATGCAGTAGTGGTCATGTATTCTTCTGCATCATGTGGTAAATCCCAGTGGCTCTGATTGGTTAAACCCTAAATTTCTGTGTACACGTGGAATTCTGGTAAAAACTTTATTTGATTGTATTTGATCCTCTCACTATATTTTGAAACCTTACAAAATGAAAATTCTGAATTTATTAGTGACAAAAGTTCTGAATTATTGTTGAATGCTACATACTTATTCTGTCCAGAAAAGATACGTGTGAATGCACGTAAAAAAAAAAAAAAAAGAGTACTGATTTCTCCCTGACTACAACTATGTTGTTAGACATGATGTTACCGGAGTTACAAATTTCACCTGCTCCAACAGTCTTGTGTAGATGACTTCACCTTTGATGATCTACAGATGGAGAAACCAGTGTCCTTGAAATTGAAGAAGGTAAGTCGGTGTTAAAGACAGAGTCTTTAAAGACAGAGTCTTTAACAGCTGATTGCTGGGTTAACTGCCTCAGTCTAGAATGTTCTGAACTGGCTCTGGATATATCAAATTAATAAATATATTGGTAAGAAAAAAATATGAAAATAAACTTATTTCTAGGTAAAGGATCCAGCAGGTGCTTTAAGAAGTGAGAAGATCTTTCTGGAAGACCTACTTCAAAATCTGAGAATCATCTCTTCCTCTTTTTTTTTTTTTTTTTTTTTTCTTTCTTTCTGTATCCCCAGCCTGAATGAAGCTCAACAAGCTTGGACAGTTTGTTTAGCTTTCTTAGGAGCTTGTTGAGCTTAATTTCAGCGTAGGGGATCCCTAGAGCATTTAGCTTTTATAATCAATTCTACGTGTACTAGCTTATTCCTAATATAAAAATGACTGGTTGGCACGTAATAATGTCAGTTTATTGGGATTCAGGTCAATAGTAGTATTTGTTCTCTAGACTGAAGAGTCACCTCCAAACCACTATGACATCCATTAATTTGATCATTGTGCTTCATACACGGAGGCTTAACAAAACGGGACTAACCCAACTCAGCAATCCTTCCGCTGCGTGGTTAAGTTCTGCTCTGAAAAACAGTTTTATCATATAAAGGCTGCTATCGATTTCGATTAGACAGAGAAGTTGCACAGCTCTTCAGATCTTTAAGGGAAATTGAGAATGATTTTTTAAAAATATGTGTTTATGCGTCTTTATGACTTAAATCACAGCGTATGTATTTGTATCTTTTAAGGCGCTGAGCATCTGTTCTTCCTCTCCCAAGCTGTGTAAACAAGCATGCCTTGGCTCTCCATAAAATCTACCTTCTTTTTACAAGTCCAACAGATGCACCGTGGTCAATTACAAGGCATCTTTAAGGCAGTCAGCTCTGCTTGTTCTAATCAACTTGCTGTATGAACTGGATCACCAAGGGATTGGCGAGAGTCGGGAACAGCATTTAGCACTTTACTGACCTTGAGTCCACCTTTTCAAAACTCCTTCTGGAAGTAAGATTTTTTCCAGCCATTTTCAAGTGATTTCTTCCACTTTCTCCTGAGACTGAAACACTTGATTGACCCATGATGTTAAGCGAAATTCTTCCACTGGAAAAGAAAAATCGTTGGTAGTCCTAGACATGAAAATATTCATGAACTTTTTTTTTTTTTTTAGTGGCTAGACTTAATATCTTCCAAAAGTTTTCAACATATCTAACATCTGTCTAGACTACTTAACAACAGGAATTTTGCAATTTTCTCATTGCAAAAGAAGATACAGAAGCAAACATGCAAGTACGTCTATAAATACTTGCATATTGAATTTTAAATGTATGATTTTTAGCTGTATTTTAGCTTTGTAGATGACAATATTATATATATGTGATAGCACTTTGTCTCATTTGAGAGTTGCTGATAACTGGGAAATGGTTACTAAGAAGTTCTCAAAATACAGCAAGTAGAAAATTAAGGGAGGTGAGAAGAGTTTTTAAAGAAATAAATAATATAGATGAGATCATAATAAATTATTCCTCAGCGTTCCTTTGAAAGAATAATGGAGCTGAAGTTTGTACCGTGTGTGTGCTGTTACTTGATAAATCTCTGGCTAAAGGTCCCTACATGAAAACATGATTCCCCAAAGAGCTGTGATGACCGTGTGCTAAATTAACACAGGCAAAGGTTTGGGGGTTTCCTTTCTGAGAAGAGACGATTATGTTTTATATTCTTGCTCGCACTTGGTAAACTTTGTGTGGCATCAGAAAAGCAGTGGGCTCTCTGCTTTAAATTTAGAACTAGTCCGTGCTGAACACACTAAGTGGTAAAAATGACTCTCATGATTGATGTGTTTTCTAATGGTGAAATTACAATGACCGATTGCCATAACGGAAAACCAAGAAAAAGGAAAAAAATTTTTTTTCAAAGTATTCAAAAGTATTTTTCAAATATTCCGAGGTTAACATTATATTGAGGCATTTACTCATCAATTATTTTCCAGCTGACATCATGAATCAATACAGAAGATATACACCACATTAGAAATTCTACAACAGTCATTTTTTTCACAGTTGCACTGTGGGTAGCCACATTTCGCATTACCCTGCTAATTTGCTCTCTCAATTCATTAGACGGCAATTTTTACCATCGAAATGTATCAATCTAACATCAAAAAATGCAATTTATTCACAGTGAAGCACAATTTTACAATCCTGTTTTCCGAAATTCTGGATCTTGCAAGGTTAAACTCGCTCTTATTTCTCTTTAAAAATAGTCTCCTGGCACAGAATTAGCTTTTGCTTATTTTGCTGTGCAAATAAAAAAAAAAGGGGGGGGGGGGACA
>NW_010398364.1:41492-55106 GCF_000710305.1 Buceros rhinoceros silvestris
GCAAAAAATTGTTTTTTTTTTTTTTTTGTGAAAAAAAAAAAAAAAGGGGGGGGGGGGGACACACAACACCAAACACTGAACTAATCAAAATTTCATATGAAGACTTGGGGAGAAGATACGTAGGGCTTCTCATTTCTTGTAATACCTGTCCTTGGGACTCGCCCTGGTTTCTCTGGGACAGACTCCCAGGCCAGCCGTGGGCCGTTAGCAGTTTGGGGTCAGCCAGGGAGCTGCCCCGAGCTGGATTGCAGGTGGGTCCCGTCCCATAAACATCACACTCAGAATAAAGGGGAAAGTTTGCTGAGGATGAAGGCTCCTCCTCTTTGACCTTTTCTATCCCTAGAGGGGTTTGCTCATCGTTCTGCTCCTGAGGAACTGCCCTCCCAGTCACCGTGACCACTGAACATTGACCGAGGTGAGTATACAGAGTTAATGGCACTATACACCGTCAATGTATACAGTTACGTTGGCGTGATTAATATTAGTTTGGCTGTTTCATTCAGTCTGTTTTCATTTCAATTCATGGGTGTCCTCTCCTTTTCCTGATCCCCCTTCTCTGCTGGTGAGGGATCATTGGGTGGTGGAGCAACTGCGACAGTTTAGCCCCAGATACAGGCTAAATGTAAACAGGAAAATTTGTTTACTCTGAAGAGTTATCTTGGCTGGATGAATTATTGGTTGCTGGGTATTCATCCCTCAAAACATCTACAAGCTATGGGTTGCCATTGGCCTCTGGGTGCTAGTGAACTACAGCGTTAATTTTATTGGTCATAGGGATTTCCTCCTTCTGGTCACTTTTCTGAGGAAATAAACAGCATAACACCTAGGACCCAGTTCAGAGCTCAGCTGCACTGACAAGATCTCTTCTGTGGCGCATAAAATGGGGTATGGCGTGTACAGTGTATGTAATTTAATTTTACAGGCTGAACAGTTATTCTCTAATCCCCTCACTCTGCTGTGTCAGAAAGCAGGACTTGATGGTTTGTCTGGGTTTTTTGTATTACAGAGGTGATACTGGGTCAGTAAAACATACAAACAGATGAAAAAAGGAAGCTATAAAGTTGCAGAATGGTTGTACGCTACAGGCAGGTTCATTGTGGCTGAGAGAAAGATGAGTTTTATAGCTTTGGAGAAAATCCTGTGTGCATCCCAGCAACAGAAAAGGATTCCAGTTTATGAACACGTAGTACAAAAATTTGTGTAGCCTTTGGCATGTTGTTTAATCTGGCTGCTCATCTATAAAACGAGATTATTGATTCTTATTGCTCACCATCTCCTCTGAGGGTTTTAAGAGTATATATAAAGCACCTATAGACCGGGAGACTCTACAGAGATGCTTTAGAAGGGAAAAGTCCTTTTAAATGGTGCAGATATCTACTATGATGGTTTGTGTTTGAGGGTTAATTCACCTAACGAGACTCCAGTTTTTATGGAGAGGATGCTTGGGAGCTTCAACGCTGCCTTGCAGTGGAGCTGGCAACGTCTACTCAAAAACAGAGCTGGCAAAGTCAATTTGGCTGCTGCTCAGGTTAAAGGGAAGATTGCATTGTTATAGCTTTAGTTGTAATTCTGAGGAACACTCTGGCTGAATGCAGGCTGTATTAACGTGCATCAGTTATCCGTACGCTGAGTCAGTCAATGACTACATTGATCCAGTCCGGTGTTTTCTTTCAGAGGGTGCCTCAATGAGGCAATAGAAATCATTAGGACTTGTGATATTGAAATCCTCCTGGTGCTGGCAGACACGGAGCTCACATTTCACATGCTGCTGCAGCATCACAAGAGCAGTCATGCCTAGAATTTTGAGTTAGTTTTTGTTTATATTTTTATTGAGTAAATTTAGGCTGGTTTGTTCCGGTTTTTGTACTTAGGTTGTTTCACTGAGATCATGTCATACGTACGTGACACGTCATCCAATTTTTTTATGACATTGTGTTATTTTCTGGCTTTGATACTTGATTTCTACCTATTGGACCCATTGATATGGGTCTTAAAGGCCATCCTTCTCTCTAGAGACTGAGAGTGCTGTGGCAGATTAATGTTTGTAAACTTGATTACAGAGTATGTGCTTGAGCATACCTGAGAAAAACTAAGAGCTTGCTGGTGAACCCAGAAGCTACCTCTGAAGACAGCTCTTCCAAAAACTTAGGACCTCAAGGTTATACCGTTTCTTCCAAGAATTTTCCCAAGAAACTTTTGCAAGCGGCAAAGTGCCTGGATCCTTAACAGGCTTCCAGAGTTGATATCTTGTTCGTTAATAGTAGTAATTTGGTCATTACAAATGCAAAAGAGGTCAATGCAGAGGCACAGAGCAGAAAACAGTTCTTGTTTTCTGCTGGGAATAGTTCTTGTTCCAATCTAAGCATAAAGAGTCTATTACTAGCAGAAAATACAGAGAAAAGATGTGACACTTGCTGGTTAACATTATACAAGGCAGTTCCAGCAGTTCTGCGGCCTCATTATTGTCAAGTTCTTTAGTATATTCATAAAGGGAGAAGGTGAATAATGAAATGGAGAGTTGGAAGCATGAATCAAATAACATTAAAAAAGCTGCAAGTTTTATTTGGAGGATATGGCTAAGGAAGAAAGGGCAGAAGTGAAAACGAGAAACCTGAAGCAGACAGCTCTCACCCAGGCACCCAAGGAAATAAATACACTGCAGTATCATGCTAATAAATCTGTGTGCAGGAAGGTGAGTTGTCAACAGGTCATTCAAATTTTCAAATAAGGTTTGTCCTTGCAGGGTTTCTTCACACCTCTCCTGATGCCTGCAGGATTAAAACTATTTAAAAAAGTCATAGAAACAAATCGAAAAATGCCTACCCTCCCTCTAGCTTCAAGTTTCCTTTTGAAAAATTGCTACCAAAAAAAAAAAATCTCTTAAGAACTGTGGAAGGGGGGTGGAAGAACCAGAAAACGGATGCTTTAGGAAAAGTGTCAGGCTATTGGTAGGTTGTGGAGCTGATTCAGCTAATGTGGATATATTAGGTGACAGTCTCTAATCTACCCTGCCTGAAAATGGCAAAAATTCCTTTCATTTCCTGCAGACCTGACGAGGTCTTACAAGCTGGCTTTTGGTCGATGATCCTGAGATAAAGAGAAACGTCATGAGAAAAGCTGTTCTTCACAGCGACTCCACTGCCAAACCAAGGACTTTTGGATAAAGTTTCGTTAACACGCTGTAAAGGACCAAGTGTTATTGAAGGTGTTGTCGCTCAGGTGAAACACTAACCCAGAATCTTGCCCGTTTGTTGCCATTAAAACCCTCCTGGCACTTTTCATGAGAGCAGAGGTGTGAGCCCTGGTGTCCTGGCCAAATTCCAGCTTGGGTAATTAAATTCTGCCTCCCTAAAATCCCCCCTGTAGTTTCAGCCGAGTACAGTATTCTTCATTTCCTCTCCGAAACTGCTGTACAGAATTGCTTTGTGCTGGTAAACAGCTGCCACATCTCACCCCAGAGGAATTGCTGCAGTTCGGTACCGAAGCTCGCTCTTTCTCTCTCACACACACGTATGACACGGTACTGCCCTGGAGCACCCGCGAGCATCCCTTCTCCCTGGCAGGAAGTGTGCGAGGCACAGCAAGCCGTGCTCTGGCTCTGTGAAGCAGCCCTGGACCACATTCCCCTCTCTTATTGCGATATCAGCAAGCTTTGTTCGGTTTTAGGACTTGACTGAAAATACTTTGCTGTTTCTAAAGAGCCAGGGAGCTGAAGTGCTGTTGGTGCTGCTACCCTTGAATTCTAGATATTGGTCATACCTGGTAAATGGTTTAATTTTCTTTGCTGAGGAAGAAATCTCGAGTCCACTTCTACTGGGGCTTGTTAAGCTGTTGCCTTGGGGGCCAGTTGATCAGTTGTTAAGTAGTAAGCGGCTTTGGCAGTCAACGCGCGTAGGATCCCCTGCAGCTACTCCAGCCTGCCTGTCCCATCACTCTTTATAGAGGTAGCGGAGTATTGTCTTAGAAGTGCAATAATGATAAAATACGAACAGATATTGTTCATTCAATTTTGCATGTGCTGGTGTTTTAGAAAACCATGTGGCATCTGTATGGATGTACATCCGTGTGTTTACTGGTCAATAGTGGCTGTGAAATTCTTGCTGAGAATTATTCACAGGATTTTTTTTGATGATAGATCAGGAACTCTAAGTGAAAAGACAACAGCCGGAGAATTGCCTGAGCTGTACCTGACTGCTCCTCGGCTGCTCGTCCTGGCTCTTATCAGTCAGCTTCAATTCACCAGGAAAAACTATGAGAAAATGCGGCAGGTTTTTTCTAAGCACTCCAGCAAAACCATGGCTGGGCCACAGAGAGCCCAGCTTGGTGCAGGGTAAACCCGACACACTTTTATCTGACAGCAAGGAAGTTCTTCAGCTGTAGTGTCTTCTCTGAATTGTTGTAACAAATAGTGTGTTCTTATTTACTCTCTAAATTGTTGTGACATACTCACACGAGAGGTGTGGTATGTTGTAAGTATGGGGAAGAAAAAGCCGCCTTTGTCCTTCCTTTCTCTCAAAAACTGTTGCAGTGGTTGCAGAAATATCTCTTTTCTAATCCACGTGCACACTGAGAAACTTTGTCCATCTGATTTTTACTCAGCTAAATACACCGGGAAGGAGTCAAAGCAAGCTCGACAGGTTTCTACTTTTCAAGTGCCAGTAGGGTTTTCTAAAATGTATTTTATGCTGGGCTTATTTAGTTTGGTTTTTTGGTTGACTGAATTACCTATATTCCTTGAAATGGTGTTTAGTAATTCTCAGCGACTGCAGAGATGCCTACTGGGAAGTGGTCAACTGATCACAACAAACCCCACTGACTCCGGGCTCTCCTACTGCTCTAACTCAATTGCACTTTCTTACCCAAAGCCACATCTCTTAGGAAAATCCCCGAAACGCTGTTTGCTGTGAAGCATGGTTTTAATATTATCACGGCTATTTGAAAAGACAAAAGATTAGAAAGACTATTTGGTACTGAAGGAAGAAAGAGTTTCAGGGGATGGATTTACCGAAAACAAGACTCGCCTTTGCCGCTAATGTTTACTTCATAGTCTATCTTCAGCTAAAACATTTCCCCCTTGATGCTGAATGTAACTCCTATGGATAGGAAAGTGGATGCCCATTCCTCAACTGTGTTTTGATCTTCTACAGTCTGAAAGTAATTACAGACAAAATGGAAGCTTGGGAATTTTTTTTTTCATTTTTGTTCTATATCGATAATAGATTGTTGGGATTCGAAGCTGGTTAAGAAGCCAGATGGGGAAGTTCAAACATGATTAAAACCGCCTGCCTTTTAATTAAGAAGGCTGGATGTTGAAGTCAAAGCCCATAGAGCTGATCCATAACAAAAGCACTTGCATCCTCAGGAAGGACCCTGGTTTTGGTTTTGCAGCAAGAGGTACGATAGAAGGCGGCTACTGAGTCTGACCAGCTGGTATTTGTCACATGTCATGACATGGGACGACAAATATATTGTTACCCATGGCTGTGGAAAAGAGATCAGGCAAGATTTTCAGAAGCAGCTAGTAATCGCCACAGTCCAGGTTCCGCATGCCCAATGTGGAGTCCATGGGAATGATGGCTTGACCTCAATTCATTCCCCACGGGGAAGGACGGCGTTTCAATGAGTGCCACCTCCTGCAGGGTGCTACATGCCAGAGGCTTCTGGGTGTCCACCCACGTGTGCATGATTGCTGTTGGTTCCTCTTCTCCTCAGCCAGCTGATGTACAAAAGCCCTGGTATCGGGAGGATCAGAAGGAGCTGCCGGTAGAAGATGGAAATACTTTAATAAGCAGAATCTCAAATGAAAATAGTTAATAGCACTTTATAGGCAGAGATCTTAATTTCTAAATTAGGATTGTTCTTTGCAGCTTTCTACCTTCCTCTGTAGTGACTTCCTTCTGGAGCTGATTCATCGTTAGTGGAACCACTGCAGCAGTTTGCTCCTCGCCCCTAGGAGACCTCCAGCAAATCTGTTAATACTCTGCAGCCAAACCATTCAGATGCCTTGTCTTAGGACACCACCTTCTTTCTTTGTTTTTTTTTCCCCCTCCCTTTGAAAGAAACCTTTCTTTTTCTTTTTAAGCACAAAAATAAGCAAGCAAGATTCCCTGGTTCTGTGCCTTTAGCTCTACCGATGGCAGGAATCACA
This sequence comes from Buceros rhinoceros silvestris, assembly GCF_000710305.1. NCBI lineage: Eukaryota > Metazoa > Chordata > Aves > Bucerotiformes > Bucerotidae > Buceros > Buceros rhinoceros. Next base: position 47,641 of record NW_010398364.1, read on the forward strand.
GTCCAGAAAGCAGCATCCTCTGTGTGTTGGATCTTCAATACTTCAAAAACCAACGTTGGCATTGTTTTGAGAGGGTTAACTAAGATTAATGAGGAAAGAAACATGAAGCCATGGAGGATCAACATTACAAATCAATGACTGAATAAATTTAATGTGTATTCCAGCTGTACTTTACCTGGCATGAGACTGATTCTTAAGAGCGTATCTTTTATGCTTCTAAATAACCCACTAAGACAGGAACACTGCTTCCCCTTTAATAATGCTTTATTTAAGGTTTATACAGTAGTCGATGTATTGATTTAGGAGGAATTTGTAGAATAAAAAAAGCAGGCTTAATAAGGTACAGATAAACTCCTCCAGTTTTCTCCATTCCCCATCCTTAACATTTGCAAAGTGTAACTTCAATATTTCAGTTCTGGAAAACAAAGAAAGTAAAACCGGACTTGCCGGTAGTCAACATTAGTTTGAACCTTAGACTTTGCATGGGTGAAGTAACTTCCGTGAATGGTGAACTCTTCAAATTGTGCAGCTTTCTCTTGCACCGCTCATCCACTTTTGTACCAGTGGATGAAAAGCAAATGTATATTTTATTTATTTATACCTAATTATTGCTTAGAGCTAGGAAACGCGACCTGTGTCTTTGCGGATTAGATCCTTTGTCGTTAAACTTGGCGATGGAGACGGCATGCTTTGTTCCTGTAATCAAAATGCTATTACCCTTAAATTGCCTCTTAAAATTGCCATTTGTCTGGCAAATCTGACGAAGCCGCTTACCTCCCGATAATTACACGTATAAAGGCAGCGACAAAAGGAGACCTTTTACATGTCTGAACAGTTTCGCAGTCCAGCCTCATAATCAGATTCCAGAAATTGAACTTGCAGAAAGTTTGTGCTAGCCTTGTGGATTTTCATTTCAGATGTTGTCAACTCAAGGGCATTTGGACCAATCAATATCTGTCTGTCTTCTCGCACAGAGAAAGTTGGCTATTAGAAAAGAGAGGCTTACAGCAGGCTCAGCCAATACCATTAGCCCTAGCCTAAGGGCAGTTGTGTCCATGTGCCGGGGTAGGCACCTGCCCCCTCCCCTCCCCCACCATTAAGAAGGCCACTGGGGATGTCATTTGGACATAGCGGGCAAAGAGCACTTCTTTATTCTTTCTCTTTTTTACACCCAGACTTCACCAAAAATCAATAAATCTGTTCTTTGCTTATTTTCAGAACTTTACTTCAATATAAGCAAGGACTTTCCTTCCAGCTACAAACTCCAGTAGCACCAAGTCAGGGATTTTTTTTTTTTGTGTGTGTGTGTATTTTTTTATTTTCCTTTCTCTGTTCCAATTTGAGAAATAATTGGAAATAATATCCACTGTTTCTTCTTTTCCCTGCTAAAGATTTTTTAGAAGACAGACCTTGATCTGCTGACTCTTTTCATGATTCAGCATTTGATTTTTCTCTCCATAGTGTCCTTTTACTGCTAATTTTATATGATCAGGTAATGAAATTATATATTTGTTTTTTCAGTCAACAAAGTTGTCTCTATATTGAATAAGACTTTGCTATTTTCTGCATCAAGGCACAATTAGTGACACTGCTGTTGAAAAATTCTTTAAATATGAAACCACCACCCTTCAATTTTAGACAGAGCATCATTTCCATATTGGGGAACCAGGTATGTGTTCTGGGAAGGCTAAAAGCCCATGCTTGAATGTTGTGAGATTATTTTTTGAAATAAAACAGGTTTTTTTAACCTACTTTTTCTCTGGAATAAGAAAAAAAAAAGATAAATGGAGGGATGACTGAATTCAGTAACCCAATAACCAAACCAGGTGGCAGTGGGCATAAATATGGAACCTGGGTGTTAAAAAACCTGCCAGAAATGCAGTAAATTATCACTGGAGGGTTATTCACTGAGTATATGATGACAGGAGGCAAAAGCAGAAATGGAATTGAGGGTGGAGACAAAACCATGTAGAGATGGTCCCCCCCAAAAAGAGAAGGAACTGGAAGGAAAAATTTAGGAATAAATCTTAAAGACAGAAGCTATTGGTTGAAACTGGTGGAGGGAGCTAGTGGTAGTAGTTTCATTAACAGGTCTGTTAACAGAGGTCATCGCAGCAAGCTTCCACAGGTATGTTAAACCTTGTCCTTACAGCTATGAGGAGTCAAAAAAGTTCCTGAAAACAGGAGTACTTCATGCTCTGCCCCACATGTCTGCTCGCATAATGCACTCCATGGAAGGCTCAAGTCCTGCAAGCCTCATGACATTTAATGCAAGCTGAGATGACATTTAATAGTTCGATCTCTAAGTAAACGAGTAATTAGACAAGTGCATCTTTTCTACTGTGTGATTATATTGTCCTCAAGCAATTCAGGAGTTTTGTTTCAATAAGAAGTCTAAGATTTGTCTCAAGTGACCTGGCGAAGCTCCGCTAAAGTCAGCGAAGCTGCGCTGGTTGAGACCCACGGCAGACCTGGCCTGAAACCATCAGTCAGTGTGGCCAGGGAAGATCTTGCTCTATTCCTGTAAACATAACATTCGGGTACTGAGGAAATAGCACAGTATGAAGATTCCTCCTCTGTGCTGAGTTGGGCTTGAACTGCAGAGACTGAAAGATGCACAAAATTAGGAAGAAAGAGAAGAGAGTTTTCTGAACCCCACAAAGGCGAGAGGTGGGAAATGTTGGTCGGGTTGCGCTTCTCTGAGTCAATTCAACGGGTTTTGGCTACTTCACTCTAATAGCAAGCATAGAGCGTTATTAGTAAATACTCCTCTAATTACTCTAAGGTACAAAGCTTTCCATCACCCCAAGATCTCACGGTTAACCCTGTGACAGGGCAAACGTGCCGAATGTTCTGCCAAGCTCCTCTTGCAGTAAGTGGCAGAACCGCTTTGCTGAGAAGCTGTTGCGCTGGTTTGAGTTTGAATGGCTTAGTTGGCATTTTACCTGTTCGAAATCATCAGCGAGATGCTCCAAGCAGGAGGGGTAGGACCAGGAAGCTTTCACACCCCACCATGGCTAATGTGGCTTATGGATGTGTTTCTGTAAGGGAAAGGTTTGGGAGGATCCTCGAGGCTGGATTCCCCAGGAGGTGTTAGGAAGGTGGTGCGGAGAGCAGAGCCAATGCTGTCCGAGAGGTCAGTAAGTAGGAAAGGGGCTGGTTTTTCATTAGGGGATTTCCATGAGATTTGTAAATATGAAACAGACTTTATGATAATATAGATTAATTTCTAAAGTGGCTTTAAATTAGCACAATTTTTGGTTTTAGAGTGTTTTTCTATTTTTCTCTAAAATGTTCAAGTTTTGGGTTTGTCTCACACCCAACAAGACTCATGAATTTTCAAGTGCTCATGCAGCAGTACTTGCTGCTTCATTGAAAATAATAGTGCTGTGCTAAACAGCATCATCTTGGGATCACTTACGGGATTTAGTGGTATGTAAGGGGTGAAGGCTGGGATACCATAAAGCAAAAACCTCCAGTGCAAAGAGAATCAGGTGCATTTCCTATAAACCCCTGGAATAGCTGCGCTTCGTTTAAGTGGTTGAAATCCATGTGGGGAAAAAGAAATGCCTGCAAAATTTTATTTACTGCCTAGGTTATAATGACTTAGTGGGATATTTTGAGACAGATGGGTAAAGGAGTAGATTTTGTGGCTCCTTAATCTCCAGAGCTGAAAATATTTCTTCATTTGATTGAGGAAACTTGTTATGCCAGCAGTGGTTATTCATTCCGTGGATTATTGTTTTGAGCTGGAGCAAGATCTTTTATTTTTGATATTTAAATGGAAAGAAAAAATAAATAGCATGTCCTTTTCAAAGCAAACATTTCAAAATGACCAGTCAATACCAGCTATTAAAAAAAAAAAAAAAGGTTCCTTAGCTGGACTTCTACATCATTAAACTCCAAGGGAGTTTTGTTGCAGACATTGTGGAGCAAGATCCTGCCCTTATACACCTGTCACAGCAGAAGATCTGAGTAAACCTGTCACTTCCAAAACGGCTGTCTAAATGTCATCATGAGCACTGAGGTATTTGTTCTGGCTTGTTGGTTACAGAGTTTGTGCTCCCTCACATTTTCGCGTTTGCTTTGGAGGGGGCATTTAGGACTAACTAGATTTTGGAGTTTACATCCATGATACAGGTAAATACAGCAGGGTCCCAAGCAAGCCCAGTATGGACCCGTTGTCCTGCCCGTGCTGCAGCTCACATTTCTGCTTTGTTCTTCTGCAGGCTTTGGTGGACGCCCTAACGCACACCCAGTGCTTACCTCGAACAGAAGAGATACAGCGGTGGAAAGAGAAGTATCAAATGATTCAACACCAATTGTTTCTTACCTGGATGTTACTCACCAGTTCACCTAAACCAATAGAAGGTGCTTTCAGATCCCAGATATTCATCTGACAAAGGTACAGTACATTGAACAAAAGGTGTGCGATAAATTAAAGAATGTGTTACAAAACTGGGAAGTCTCCTTAAGAAAAAAGTCACCACGGAACTGTTCTCATCCTGTTATCCATGTTTCATCAAAATGTTTCACTTAGGTGCATAGAGATCTTTTTTTTAAAAATATATTTTCAAACTGGTTCTTCTGTCCTATGGAGTTTGCTACTCAGGGATTTGACAGGGATTTGATTGTGACTTCTCTCATTAGGAGAATAAAGGCATCTGAAAGTTTGTCTATGACCTTCTTAAGATCAAGTAAGTCCAAAACTGTAATTCAGTAACAAGGAGTGTAGAAGTGGTTTAGACTATTAGAAGAGCCTGCATGAATGACTATGTCCTCCAACCTTTGACAGACAACAATGTCCCACTTCGCGAACTTGAACAGTCCTTTATGTTTCTGGGTGTCCAAATCTACATGAACTGAAACATGAGCAGGAGGAAAAACCCATACTTAAAATATTGGACATAAAGAACGTTTGAAGAGGATGAGCACTCGCTTGAAACATGCTCTCTAGCTCTTTGCTTCATCTTGAGCTGGGAATCTTGTTTTCCCTCTGAAGCCTCTAAACCCAGCCTTGGCCTTGTCGATAAGTCAGTATTACAGTGACATTTCTGCAGGCTCAGCATGGACATGGTCACCTTCTGCTCGCGTTGCACACCTCATAGCAACAGAGCATTTCTGACTGGAAGAAATCTCAATAACTGTATAAATTAGGAGCCCCCTCAAGCTGCTTTTGAACTCTAGCCTGTAGAAAATAAACGTCATGAATTTGCCACACAGCCTGCTCACAGGTTCATAGTGCAAAGAAACAGAGTGGTGTTGCCTAAACCCAGTCTGAATTTCAACTACAGCAGGAAATGCATGAATACTTCTCAGGGTGTACTTCAAAAATAGTGTAGGTTATGTTTTGCTTGGATATTTGGAAATTTCAGCATTAACAAGGCATGAGCACGGGGACAGATGAAGCAGCAGGGTTGCAAACCCCCTCACTCTGTTTTGCCAGACTGGTTCACTTTTTAACTGTGCCTGCAACCACAGGTATGAACACATTTTTCGAGGGTTCCCCAGTGTCAGCGGTTGAGCACATTAGTGTCACTTGTGGCTGCAGCATCCCTGGAGTGGGGGCCTGTCTAATGGACAGTGGTGGGAGCCGGCAGACACAAAACCCCTGAGCTGGAGCCCATCAGGCACAGAGTGTCGGATGTGTCAGCTCCTGCTTCTTTGCAGAAAATGTTTCTTGCCGTCTCCAGCCTCGTTGCTCCCTGTGAGTGTGCGTGCCAGCGTTAGTGCCTGCTCCACTTCTTTCAGATATTTTTGTGTCAACATCCCGATAACGTTCTAAAGCCTTTTTTTTTTTTTTTTTTTTTTTTTTGACGGGAGGGGGCAAAATTTTTGTGTCAACATCCCACTAACGTTCTAAAGCCTTTTTTTTTTTTTTTTTTTTTTTTCCTGACAGTGGTAGGAAATATTCTTCATCTTTGACCAAATCCTGACTTGCCTCATCGTTGTTCTGGCAAAACTCTGGTTGGAAAATCCCTAACTGGAACAAAGAATGCTTGATTCAACCTTATTGCATATTAACACTGCAAAAAAATTAGAACTGTGAAGATTTTTTTAAATAATCTGACCCATCATTGGTCTCTAAGGAACAAGAGGAATCCATGTCTTAGAATTTTTAAAGACCTAATAAATAATTTGCCATAACCACAGGGTACCATGGCATAATAGAGCTAAGGTAATATTTAATTTGCTTATTTACAGCATTAAGTAAAATATTCTGTTTCTTTCTAGATATATGTATTAGTATTTATTGTGATAAATATTTCAAATCTCACTGCTCAGCTCTCCACAGACCTTCTTGGTGTGTTTTGGAGCCTCACACCATTAAAATTATTCCATTATGCTATTAAAGCCTTGAATGTGCAACATGCCATACACCTCAAGGCATTTCTCAGTTCATTTTTATCTTTTTTGAATACCTGTAGCTTCCTTTCTGCACTAACATTTTACTGCAAGCATTCTCTCGTATCTGCCAGTTAACTTTCCCTTGAAGCCCAGTGGCCTCCTCTGCTCTGGTGGTCACTCAGCTCGCCCCTCTCAGATCTCGGAAGGGGGTGGCAAGTAACACAGTGAATGAAATATCAAGCGCATTCACATCAAATGGCAGTGTGACCTGCCCCGGGTAGTAAACAGGCACCAGGTGTGGATGCATTCTGCCCTGTAACTCGTCATTCTGCTTGGCACTCGCGCCAGTCCCTTGCACTGGTTGTGCCAAGGTGCCTACTTCGTCCGTGCGCATATTTGAGCCCGACTAATGTGCAACAGCTCCGTGCGATCCCTTACTGGATCGCTGGTGTTATGATCCTTAATTAGAAATGCAACACTGGGTAGAGGGTGGTGGTGGGGAAAGCGAGGGGAAGAAACGAACGGCAGAGAGGAACTGTTTTGTTGATGCCTGTAGTCTCGGCTAAAATACAGCTCCTGCTGCATTTCTTCCAGCAGCACAAGCTGAATCTTTCCCCTCATTTGATACAGTGACCTCTCAAGTGCATCATTGCCCTGAGGGCTGAGGGCAGTCCAGCAACTGTTAAACCCCTTGGGTTGATAATCTTCTCCCACATTTGCCCTTAACACCAGACATACCACCATTAGCTACAGCTCCACTGGTGCTCATTAGAGCCGATCAATATAGGCTAACATAAAGAATGCCGCTGCGCCTTCTGTTATTTTTCAGTTACTGCAAATTTACTGACTTTCACCTACAATACAAGGCTTTGCTGCTGTACTATGTAAAAAAGAGGATTTGAGACAAAACAAAAAAAAAACCCAAAAACAAACCCAGACAATTTTTATTAGATGCCTAAATGTAATTTATCTTGCTGCTCAAAACACCTTGTTACTAGAAAGTGTACAGAAGATGTTCTTACGAAATTCTCTTTGGATTAAGTTACCGTAAAATTGCAAGTTGGACAAATCACAGCGAATTCATTGATGAGCAAAATCAGGCACATTTTCATATGAAA